>NC_041394.2:252617358-252922358 GCF_900747795.2 Erpetoichthys calabaricus
TCACAGTCTACAGCCCATTTTAAAGAGTAAGCATTTTCTTCATTTAGACAGCATTATCTCTCTGGCACTAGCAGTGAGTTATATGAAACATAATTCAGCTGATCTGATAAGGTCTGTACAAATATAGTAATAAAGAATACAAGATCTGTTCTCCCGTTTCCAAGGAATTAAACACATTTAAATCTTTACTACATTTGTGGAGAAACACACAGTTTATGACAAATGAATAGATGATGGCTGGCTCACATCCATAATGTTATAATAGGAAAGTGTTAAGAAAATTTGCAGCAAGGATAATTGTATGTTTTACTATATATGCAAAATTGTAGCAAATGTGAACAGTTAAACAATATAATGTGCTTTAAGCACGATGCATTCGTATCTGCTCTCTGTCACATTCTTTAGAACGTAGCAGTCAGTTTAAAAGAAGAACATCTTTCACTATTTTACCATAAAGGAGAAAAGTAGTCTGTATGTGACAGCTAGCTTTAAATCAATCAGACTGAAAAACAAAGACAGATTTTGCATGCATGGGGAAAATTGCACATTTATGTAATGAAGCATCTCATACGAGCTTTTAAGTTCAAACATGATTCTATCACAGATTCACTCACCAAGCAGGAATATGAAGAGCTCCACAGAGTTCTCAACAGCGGTCTCAATTGTATATCAGTTATGATGTAGTGGCCATGGTTCTGTTGTCTCTGTTTGACATCTGCTGGCTGTAAATAAGCAATGCTTGTTAGTACTGCATTTCATCCTTTGTAAGAAATAAAATAATTTTTTGTTTTACTCATATTTCTAAGTCATCATTTTTTTTGTTGCCTACCTTCATAGAAAAGTAAGGAAAGCTATCTTGTTATCATAAAAATACAAAATAGACAATCCCTTGTGACACTGAACTGGATTAAACAGGTTCAAAAAATGGGCAGTAGAGGCAAATCCATTACAAACAACACATTAAACTGCACAGGTCAATGCATTTCAGTTTGTTTCCTAGTAGACTGACACAGTGTGCATTATTTTATGAAAAATGCACTCTAGTGATTCTGTGTTCTTGTATGACAAAGCAGAAAGAAGCCTTTTTTCTTAATATTATGTGAAGAAAGAATTGCTGCTTTCAATATATGAAAGTAAAGCCATGTTAAGCACATTAATAGTGCATGGCCGTCTTAAAAATTGGGAAATCTTATGTTTGTTTACAACACATATTTTCAGTGTTGATTAAAGGAGCTTAGTGTTTTGACAAATAATATCAGATTCTCTTTATCCATTTCCAAATACTTTCAGTGCGTTGTCTCTTTCCATTTAATCTAAAATGTTACTTTTGGAATGGAAGCTACTGTTTTCCCTGTCTATTTCTTTAACAGGTTGTTTCGGTCATTGAAAATTGTTCTCAACATTTTGATGCTAGTCACTTATCAGTTTTAAAGTAATAATCCTATAATTATGCCTTATATTGCCTAATGAGCATGCTGCTAAAAATGGAAACTCTACTACTGCTTCTGTAATGTTGTGGCTGTAAATATCTTATAAAATACAAGAAGCCCCTTTAAAAAGATTCATCAGCCTTGGGTTTTTGATAACTTTTTTGTAACAATGTAATTTGAGTAGCAGCACATTTATATTTATTTTAGATGTGAGGGTGCACCATAGAAAGAACAATGTATGAAGTAATATTCTAACTGTAGCATCCTAAAGTATGTTAAGATGCGCTGAACTATAGATTCTCCTCCATTGAGCAGAACAGGGTTGTAATAATGAAATAATGAAAAGTAATTTTCATATGTGTCCGTCTTGGTGCTTTATTGCTCAGATGTTTAGTCTTAACTACATATAAGCTATCACAAAGTTTCAGAGGAAGTTTGGAAGCTATAATTTTTCCATACTCCCAACAAACCACGGTGATTGTGTTTTCACTGTGAGGGAGACATTTTATTTGCAACTACGCTCGGTTGTTGATGGGTGCCTATAAGATGACACTCCTCTGGTCATGGATGACTTCAATGCAACCACTGGCACTGACAGGGCTGGCTGTGAAGATTGTGTCAGTCCCCGTGGCACTGGCACTGGGGTGAAAGTGGCTTCATGTTCCTTGACTTTGCAAAAGGTCAGGGGCTGTGGATCACGGGATCCTGGTTCCAGCACCCAGAGCTGCATTGTTGGACTTGGTACTCCAGTACTGGTGGTGTGCTTCTATAGAGCTACAGGGTCAACAGAAGTGCCCAGTTTGTGAATTCTGACCACATACTTTTTGTTGTTACTCTGAAGATCCAGCTTAGGTCCAGCAAGCTACCACCTATTAGAAAAATGAGGCTAGACCTGGCCAGACTCCAAGATCAGGCTGTTTCTAATGGGTTTGCACGCAGTTTGTGTGTGGAGATTGTAGGGTTAGGTGCAACTGCCAATCCTAATGTGATGTGGGAGACCTTCCATGACAAGACCCTGAAGGTTGCTGAATGTTGTGTTGGTGCTGCCAGTGTTCCCAGATGGAGGTGTTTCATCTTGCAGACACCCTGGATATCATCAAGAGGGATCGCAGTGCACGGCTTGATGGCAAATACGGTCTGTACTGTGAACAGAGAAGGACAGCTGTGAGAGCTCTTAAGGCAGATAAGGAGGCATTTGCTAGAGGAATTTGTGAGCAAGTGACACACCATCTGTGGTCTAGTGACCCACGTCCTGCTTACAGTGGAATCAAAGCATTACGCACATCCAAATCTGGTCCTCGGAGAGTCACAGTCAGGGCGGGTGATGGAATGGTCTTTATGGGCTGTGACTCTCAGGGCTGGCTACTTTGAGCAGCTGTTTAAAGCTCATCCTCTGGCTAGAACATTTGACATCTCTGGGACTATGTTTCTTGAAGCTGATCCTCAAATTAGCTGTGAACCACTCAATCTCAAAGAGGTTGCACAGGTGATGAACCTGCTGAGGATAGGGAAGGCTGCAGGGATCTGTGGTATCTGAGGTGAGGCTGGTGGTATGGCTGTCCTTCTGGCATTGCAAGTAATGTTTGCTTCCATTTGGTAGATGGGCATCATCCCAACTGACTGGAAAACAGGACTTATCATCCATATCTGGAAGGATGATCGCTTAGATTGCGGAAGCTACAGGGAGATAACACTGCTCTTGGTCCCTGGTAAGGTCCTTGCTAGTGTCATCCTCAAAATAATCCATGATCACTTGCTTACCTACCAGCAACCAGAGCATTCTGGTTTTAAGCTTAAGAAGTCTACCATTTTCATGAGTCATACATCTCAGTTGATTGAGCTGCCCTGTGGGACATCCTGAGATTTCACAGGATCCCCAAAAGTTTCTGGATGTCATGACCGGCCTGTACACTGGTACTATGAGTGCTCTGCAGTACTGTGAGTCCTGTGCACTGGTACTATGAGTGCTGTGGAGGCAGAACCTCTGCATTTTTCCCAGTTGATTCTGGGATTCGCTGATCTTGACTTTGCCGATGATGCTGTTATCTTCACAGAGTTAGTGGAGGCTTGATTGGGGCTCTTGAGAGACTGAGCTGAGGAGTCTGAGTATCTGGGCTAGCGAGTGCCCTGGATGAAAACCGTGATCCAGACCTTTAATGAAATCGAAAGGGGAGTGTGGTCCTCTTGACATCTCTGCAAAAGGACAAAGTCCAAGTCTTTAAAGTCCTGGTGTTCCCTGTTTTGCTATATGGTTGTGAGACATGGGTGTTATCCAGTGACCTGAGATGAAGACTGAACTTATTTGGTACTGTGTCTCTTCAGAGATTCCTTGGGTACCACTGGTTTGACTTTGTCAAACGGGCAGTTGCTCACTAAGTCCCGAATGAGGCACATTACCTGCATTGTTAGGGAGAGTCAGTTGTGGCACTATGACCATGTGGCACGATTCCCTGAGGGTGATCTGGCTCACACGATCCTTATTGTTGGGGACCCAAGCAGCTGGACCAGGCCAAGGGGACGCCCACGCAACACCTGGTTGCAGCAGATAGATGGTCATTTCCAGGGGCTGGGACTGGATCACATGTGGGGTTTACCAATTAGGATCCTAAACTGTTCCATCAAGTGGTGGGTATGGCAATGTGCTGTACCAGTACATGCTCCCTAACCTGGCCTAACCTGACCATCAAAACAAAGCTATTTTCTTATAGACCTTTGCTTAATCTTCTCCTATCTTCACTATCTTACTGGAATATGTGCTTAAATAATAGAGATTACCAAAATGGGTAAAGGTCACAGTAATTGACAAAAAGGCTCCATAACTTAAGCATTATTTTATAATTTTTTAGTTAACTTTTAATGCTATTCACACTCAACACTCAACCCTTAGGTACAGTTCTTCTACAGTTTTTGCTTTGTACCTGATGCTACCAGCTCCTGCTATCCCACATCTACATTAGAGAAAGTAAATGAAAGAAATATTCAGTTTGGAGCAATAATTAGTGTTGCAACCTCACTGAAGGATATTAATGTAAATAAAAAGATGTTCTATTGGATTCAAGTGCAATGCAAATACCTTTGTGTTCATATGTATTATATTTTATTGGTTTATTTGAAATGTCCACTAAGTAGTTTTCATGTTTTCTTTCTAGGTATATAATCACCATTATTTCCAGGTGGCTATAGATGAATTGGGTCATGAGTCAACTTCAAGCTCCCTGCTCTGCCATGCTGATTCACCAGGAATCCTTCCTGTAGAGTGGTGCCTTAAAAATGGAGTCAACGTGACACCACCCAAAGGTTAGATATTCTGATAAAACACAGAACAATACTTGACAATTGAGCATTAAGCCATTTACCAAAGTGTTTTTGGCTTGCAACTATTTTTAATAAGACAGAAATTGATAACTAATATTTAGAATGATAAAATTAATTTACTTTAGTGGAATTACTTGAGAGGCTCTATGGCTTCTGATTTTCATACAAACTGAGCTCGTAATCGAGACGATTACTCATGATCTTACCTGAACTGCTAATACAATAAAGCCTTGCCCAAGAGGGTTTATTTGATGTAAATAATTTGTTCAATTCAAGTCATGTCAATTATTTCTTGTATGGTGTTCTCATAAGTCTGGGTGTGACCTCATGTATATATAAACAAATGTGATAATAGAGCTAATCACACAGCATATGGTTACATACATATTGTATACTAGTCATTTAGCCCGTTACAATAACGGGCGCTAGAACAGTAGTGCATAAACATTAGTAGGAACAGTCTATATTAAATGGCAAGGGACTTTGACCTCATTCTTTTTGTTGGTCGTATTTTTCTTTCTTTCAGCCTTTCTTTTGTTGATGTTTACTTGCTGAGCTGACCGTTCTTCGTGGGCTGCCGCCGTGTATTGTGTGTCTTTAATTTTCTGTGACAGTAATACTGTCTTGTACGTCCGCTGACTTGTACGTCCGTAATATACCTTTAATTTTCTCTGGTGGTAATACAGGCATGCGCGTCGGTAATATGCCTTTAATCTCCTCTGACAGTAATACTGGCTTGTATGTGGCTGTAATATGAGTCACTGTATTGTGTACCTTTAATTTCCTCTCGCAGTAATACTGGTTTGTATTTCCATAAAACGCCTGTAACTTTCTCTGACAGTAATATCACGCATCTCACCATGCCCCGCGCATGCGCACTTCACCAGAAGACACTCACACACGGACATCTGGACGCACAAAGGGATTTTATTAAAGAGGATTCTTGTACAATATATAAACGTAGACATTAGTAGATAGTTAACTGTGATTTTCCTAATGATGGCAATGAAGTCACTTTGTGTAAAATCAAAGTCTGGCCAGCCTAAGCTTATCACCTCCCTAAAAATGTTTTGCATAGTGTCGTAACTTGTAATGGAATGTGTTTCTTGTCACAGGCCCAGAAATGTCAATTGGTCAGGTTAGTAAGGACACGAGATCCTGAATTCTGGAAAACAGAGGCTGAGTCTTTTCTGAGACTGTATGTTTGAAATTGGTCTTAATTCTTCACAACATTGAGACTTAAACCTGATATACTTAGTGAAGTCTTGTCACAAGGCCACAGAAATCAGTGCATGTCAATAAAGATGCATCAATTGTAGCCTGCAAGTATTAGCTCTACAAGTCATATAATCAAGGACTTCAACATGCACTTGTGTCTCAGGAACACTTTTTTTATTTTTGAAATTATTGTTGGAATTAACTACTCTGTTCATTCAATTCAGTGCATTACTATTTACAAGCTCCGAACAATGTCTACTGTATTTTTAAAAGTAACTTGGATATTGGCAGCTGTGTATATCTGAAGAAATCAGCAAGTCATGTTTCATTCACTGTCACCATGTTATGTATGCCTACTTTCACCACAAAATATATGCCTTGTCTACTCTGCAAAATTTCCAAATGAGTCAATTCCTGCATTATATTCAATGTTGCTGGGATCCAGCTGCCGTGGCCTTGTACTGACAAAAGAGATTTTGAGCACTAATTGATGCTGGAGTCTCATTTTCACATGGTGGAGTGAAAGTAATGGAAGCCATTAACAACCAAACTGCTTGTCAGTGAACACTTGTATCTACATTGAAGAACCGATACATGATTACCATTTATAAATGTGTGTCACACATATAATAATCAAAATGAACATTAGTTATTAAAAGGAGTACCCTTTTTGAAAAATTATGGTTTACGTGGATAATAAATATGAATATGGAGCACTCTTAAGCACTCATAAAGTACACTAGCATAGGTTACTTCCAGACCAGACATCAAACGTTATACACTTACATGTACAGCAGGTTCAAAATCCCCTTTGAATACAAAGTATCTCAGGTTTTGTCATCATTATATGAAAGTTCAACATGTTTCATTTACCAGATGTCAAAAATTTAGTATTTTATAAATGGATATTTTTATTATATAAACCATAATCTAATTGTACCAAATTGTTAACACCATGTTTAATTGATTTTTATATATGTCTTTATTCATAATGTGCCATGGCGTTTGAGAAAATTGTTACAGCTCACATGTTTTAATATACTGTATTTTTACCCTTTTATTAAATGATTCTTTAACACTGGAATTACCAGAGTCTACGAAAATACTTGTAGATCCGGCCCACCTTAAAACCGTTCTACATCTCCGCCAGCGTCTTTTGTCTTCTAAATGTGCCGATTAAGACGAGCAGCAAGCGTTCCATCCCCCACCGTCGCAGAACATTCACATGCCTTGTTTGATTATCTGGGAGTGACTGAACTGCTGGAGTTTTAGAGTGGAAATAATAGATTGTTATTTGGAACACACGCATTTCATGTGTATTCCGTTTCTACAGTAATCTGTGGAAACACATTGTTAAAACAGAAACCTTTTCATATTTTAGTAATAAATGTTACAAAATGTAGGCATAAACTATAGAATATGTGAAGCCTGAAGTCCAGAGATCAAATAAACACTTTCACAAAAGGTTCAAGAAAGATATAACACCTTCCGTGGTGTAACGCTAAGGTTTGCTGACTTAGAGCGCAGTAACCCAACTGTGCCTCGGTGACCCAAGTTCAATTCCCAGCTGGGGAGAAAGTGTTGTTTTTTGTTCTTTTTAACCTCATACCGACATAAAATTTATAAATCGGTATGCACTGTAAATCGTTAAGTTTAAAATATCGATCGCGGTTATTTCTGTTGATTAATTCATGCTTTTTACTTACAGTCAGAACAGGAGCTTATTCAGCTTCTGATCTGACTCTAACAGCGCCAGTGTAAATTCACACCCGATCTGACGCTGTTCGTTTAACAAATAATATTGCATTATAGTGCATCTTTATGTGAAAACAGCAGTGTCAGATGGGGTGTTGGGGGGGTTTGGATCCTGAACGCGACTGAGAGAATGAAAAGTGAATAAAAACACAAAAAACAAAGCTAACCTTTACAAGTGCCATAAATTACACCGGCTGTTACAGACTGAAATCAAACGTATGTTTTTATTCTAAAATAGTAAGAATAAGAGCAGTTCACTTCTCAAAAGGGAGTCATACAGGATTGAACTCATGACCTTTTGATTCCTAGTTAGCAACTGATACTGTTGCGCCATGGCGGCAGTCTTAGTAAATGGGTGTCAATGTCGCATGCTAAGGCAGCTTTTTTTCCTGCAGTTATATTTTTGAATAAAACCGCACTTGTTCTGTTATATTTGCACCTTTTGTGAAAGTGTTTCTTTGATATTTGGACTTCAGGATTCATACATTATATAGTTTATGCCTACATTTTGTCATTTACTACTAGAATATGAAAAACGTTTCTGTTTTAAAAATGTGTTTACACAAATTTACTGTAGAAACGGAACACACATGAAATGCGTGTGTTCCAAATAACAATCTATTATTACCACTCTAAAACTCCACTTCAATCCCAGATAATCAATCAAGGCATGAGCTGGGAGAAGTTCGTGCACATTCTAAGTCGGTGGGGGGATGGAATAGCCGGCTGCTTGTAGCTTGTCTTTATCTGCACATTTAGAAGACAAAAGACGACGGCGGAGAGCTGCGAATGGATTTAAGAAGCGATTTAAGGTGGGACGGATCTACGAGTTTTTTCGTAGGCTCTGGTAATTCTAGTGTTAAGTTATTACAATTTTTTTTTCTGCAAGCGATCCTGTTGTTCTTAGCCATAATGTTCTTTGATTTCATTTATTGGGTGAATTTTCATAATTGGGCACCTGTCTACTAATACGATCCATTTGCATGATTTTCACTGAAAGTGTGTAGCTGAACAGTACATGGCTCTTATAAAGACATAAGTCTTGATTCTGCCCTTTGCCCAGCAATGCCAGCAATATAAATTCATCAATACACTCAATAATTTTAAAATAGCATTATACAGACCTCATAATGCAGTTGGTTTTGTATCCTGAGTCTTTTCTAGCAGCTCCCAATTGGCATACAAGTTTTCTGTCCACCAGTGCTTGTGAAACAGACATACTGTACATATGATACTTGGATTTGTATTTTTAGCGCTTATTGCTCTTGCAAAAGAATTTAGTTTGTCCTTTTCTTTTTGTTCCTCTAAAGCTACAACAAAAGCATGCAGAATTAGCGCTCAGATCCACTGCTAGGGCTGCCCATCTACATAGCACCCCTCTTGTTTATCTTTTGTCTTCCTGTTTGCTTCTGTGCCCAGAGGGCATTGACTTCTACTACTTTGACCATCTATATATATAATTCACTAAGTCCATGGCAAGCAACACGCACGCAAGACCGAGCCCCGCCCACCAACAATTCACTAAGCAGCCGACCATGGCACACGCACTACAGAGCCAACAATTCTCGCGAGAGCGAAAGCATTGGCCAAGAATGTTTTCATTAATCAAGACTGAAAGTCGGAGGTTCGAAGAAGATCACATACCGTCGTAGTTCCGACCATAAACGATGCCACTGGCATGCCTCCGCATAAAGTCAAACTCAAAATTGGTTCAGTCGTCATGCTTCTCAGAAACCTCATGCCAGCAAGAAGTCTCTGTAAAGGCACTAGACTGACTGTTACCAGCATTCACCGCAATGTACTGGAGTGTAAAACAATCGCAGCTGCTACCTCACAAACTGTCCTTATTCCCCAGATTTCCCTGACCCCATCAGATTCAAATTTGCCTTTTACTTTTACACGCAGACAATTTCCTGTTAGATTGGCCTTTGCAATGACAATTAATAAGGTGCAGGGACAAACTTTCAAAAAGATATGCATGTATCTGCCAAAACCAGTCTTCAGTCACGGACAATTGTATGTTGCTCTCTCCAGAGTTCCATCTTTTCATTCACTCACAGCACACAGGCGTGCAGGTGAGAGAGACACACACACACACACACACACACATACAGGCGCGCGCGAGAGAGAGAGAGACACACACACACAGGCGCGAGAGAGAGAGACACACACACACAGGCACGAGAGAGAGTATCCCTGATCCCATCAGATTCAAATTTGCCTTTTACGTTTACACGCAGACAGTTTCCTGTTAGATTGGCCTTTGCAATGACAATCAATAAGGCACAGGGACAAACTTTCAAAACGAAATGCCTGTATCTGCCAAACCCAGTTTTCAGTCACGGACAATTGTATGTTGCTTTCTCCAGAGTTCCATCTTTTCATTCACTCACAGTCGTATCCTCAAACCCACCCCATTTGGACAACTGTGTCTTTCAGGAAGTGTTCACCCATCAATACATAATTATGCGGCGCGGGTTGGCTAGTGTAATATATTTCTCAGTTCTGACTGTTCTTTCCCTCATCTTACACAGTTTTTCTGTCTTGGTTTATACTCTGTCCACTCATCTTTTTCTGCTTATATATTTCTGGTGTTGAGTCAGTGTACAAAGCAAAAATAATTCATAGATTGTTATGATTAGTATTTTGTCATTTTTATTTGTTGGTCCCTATTGTTTTACATTATTGATTTGTGTAGGGGGTGATTTATTGACTTATTTATATCTTTACGTCTTGTAAAGCTATTTTGTTTCTTTACCAATCGTATAATTTTGATATGATTCTCCTAAATGAAACAGGCTGAAACAGCAATCTTGGTTATCATACATATAGTGCAGGCCAATGGTGAACATTCTTTTTGTGTAACATAAAATTTTCAAAAAGGTTGGCTTGTCTGACAATGGTGATTATCTTTAAATGCCTTTTTTTTCCAGGTTACCCATGCCCAGATTTTGATTGGGCTGACTACTTGAAGCAGTCTGGGACAGAGGCTGCTCCTCAGATTTGCTTTAGAAATGTGAGTTTCCTATTTTAAAATGTACTTGACATATGCTTATGATATCATGCCATCACAAAGAAGTATGTGGTACGTTTTAAGTGTGAAGTGTCTGTGAACAAGTCAAAAGAAATATGCATGACAGTGAGTAAAACTAACAAGTTGCAAGCAAGTTTCATTGGGGCCTCACAGTTAAAGAAAAGTTAATTACATTAAGTGCATAAAAATATCTTGATTAAGCAAACACAGAGTGATTTCTGTGGTTAAGAAAAATTTAGACTTCAGCAGTCTACAGTGCAAGTCGTAAAATAATGAGAGTGTGATATTCTTCATCCAATATACAAAGCAACGTATCACTTACAAGTCCTAGGTTCTAAAGGTAAAATAGTCATTTATTTAGGCAATTATGTCAAATACAGAATTAAATTGTTTTAGTGTGAAGTATCAGAAGCGTAGGATAAAAGTAATAAAAAATCTGTATGCCAAAAATATTTTCTTTAATTGCCAAATATCGGTGCACTGACAACATATTGCTTGTTTGTACATAATATTACATTGTCCATATCTTCATTTGACATAGCCATGCACAGATTCCTCACTATAATAATAGTTGATTGCATTTCAGGAGAAGGTAGTTTCTACAATTTCATGTTACATCAGATGAACACTTCACATCCCTTATTGCTTGACAACAAAATTATTTATTATGGCAATTTATGCAGCAACACCTAGTGAATGGCAGTATAGCTGCAGACTGATAATGTTTAACATGAAGCATCAAGCCTAAATTATATATCAATGGCATAGATAGTGAAAACATTGCAGATACTTTACTACAGCATGTTTTGTTTTCCTGACAAATTTCAATCATGAGTATAGTTTTCCTTTTTCATAGATCTACAGTGTTTCATAAACTTTTTGGGATTGTGGAGTGCTGTATAAGGAAACCCTGTGGAACCCCTATGAAAATAAAAAGAAATTACAAAGTAAACTGTTATGTGAAAATATTTTAATTGAGGAAATGTTTGTAAATGAATGTGTATGTAGTGTATATATTTATACAAAAACTTGTAATAATAAAAACATTTCAGTTTCAGGCATGATAAATGTTAATGAGAAGGATGTGCTGCCATTGTATGACACAAATCATCAATATCTATTGTAAGGTTTCTTAAATGTAGCCTTAATGTACTATATGTGTCTTATTTAGCCTCTTTTGATATTTGTTTTTGTTGAAGTGACAGTCGAAAATCTACTTTTTCATAAGAATATAAAAGCAATTTGGAACAAGATCATAAATGTTTATTCATTGAGAAGACCACCTTCAATATGATTTTTAGCTATTAAAGTAGTCTTCAAATACTTTAACATAACATCTGAGGAAAGGCTGACAGTTAACATATTTTCTTCATTCAAAGACGAATCATTCTTTTCTTGATAGTTGACATTAAATGGATCCAGAATCTCAACCTTCTGTCGAGTCATGACTTTTACGAAAATCATCTTCAAGTTTAAAAAATGGTATTTTGTAAATAATTGATCACAATAAGTTTTAGTTGGTTAAAATTGTAACTTCAAGCCTCTATTCAGCCATATTTATTTGATTAGTTAAGTTTTGAAGTTCTTCTTTGGGTCTTCTACTTTATTAAAACTATAAATATTCTTTTATGTGTTTCCTGAAATGGTAACTTAAACTTTTTCAAAACCTGAAGTATGCCTGCCACATAATATACCTTCATGTTCCATTCAGTTTTTATTTGATAGGAATATACAGTGGTGTGAAAAACTATTTGCCCCCTTCCTGATTTCTTATTCTTTTGCATGTTTGTCACACAAAATGTTTCTGATCATCAAACACATTTAACCATTAGTCAAATATAACACAAGTAAACACAAAATGCAGTTTTTAAATGATGGTTTTTATTATTTAGGGAGAAAAAAAATCCAAACCTACATGGCCCTGTGTGAAAAAGTAATTGCCCCCTTGTTAAAAAATAACCTAACTGTGGTGTATCACACCTGAGTTCAATTTCCGTAGCCACCCCCAGGCCTGATTACTGCCACACCTGTTTCAATCAAGAAATCACTTAAATAGGAGCTGCCTGACACAGAGAAGTAGACCAAAAGCACCTCAAAAGCTAGACATCATGCCAAGATCCAAAGAAATTCAGGAACAAATGAGAACAGAAGTAATTGAGATCTATCAGTCTGGTAAAGGTTATAAAGCCATTTCTAAAGCTTTGGGACTCCAGCGAACCACAGTGAGAGCCATTATCCACAAATGGCAAAAACATGGAACAGTGGTGAACCTTCCCAGGAGTGGCCAGCCGACCAAAATTACCCCAAGAGCGCAGAGACGACTCATCCGAGAGGTCACAAAAGACCCCAGGACAACGTCTAAAGAACTGCAGGCCTCACTTGCCTCAATTAAGGTCAGTGTTCACGACTCCACCATAAGAAAGAGACTGGGCAGAAACGGCCTGCATGGCAGATTTCCAAGACGCAAACCACTGTTAAGCAAAAAGAACATTAGGGCTCGTCTCAATTTTGCTAAGAAACATCTCAATGATTGCCAAGACTTTTGGGAAAATACCTTGTAGACTGATGAGTCAAAAGTTGAACTTTTTGGAAGGCAAATGTCCCGTTACATCTGGCGTAAAAGGAACACAGCATTTCAGAAAAAGAACATCATACCAACAGTAAAATATGGTGGTGGTAGTGTGATGGTCTGGGGTTGTTTTGCTGCTTCAGGACCTGGAAGGCTTGCTGTGATAGATGGAACCATGAATTCTACTGTCTACCAAAAAATCCTGAAGGAGAATGTCCGGCCATCTGTTCGTCAACTCAAGCTGAAGCAATCTTGGGTGCTGCAACAGGACAATGACCCAAAACACACCAGCAAATCCACCTCTGAATGGCTGAAGAAAAACAAAATGAAGACTTTGGAGTGGCCTAGTCAAAGTCCTGACCTGAATCCAATTGAGATGCTATGGCATGACCTTAAAAAGGCGGTTCATGCTAGAAAACCCTCAAATAAAGCTGAATTACAACAATTTTGCAAAGATGAGTGGGCCAAAATTCCTCCAGAGCGCTGTAAAAGACTCATTGCAAGTTATCACAAATGCTTGATTGCAGTTATTGCTGCTAAGGGTGGCCCAACCAGTTATTAGGTTCAGGGGGCAATTACTTTTTCACACAGGGCCATGTAGGTTTGGATTTTTTTTTCTCCCTAAATAATAAAAACCACCATTTACAAACTGCATTTTGTGTTTACTTGTGTTATATTTGACTAATGGTTAAATGTGTTTGATGATCAGAAACATTTTGTGTGACAAACATGCAAAAGAATAAGAAATCAGGAAGGGGGCAAATAGTTTTTCACACCACTGTACATATATAACTACAATGCATTATGACTCACAGAATACCTTTAAGTTTTCTCAGAACCCTAAGGTTCTACAGTACACAGTTTATAAAACACTGGTTTAATGGGTGTCATTAGAGTAAAATATAAAAGATATCAAAAAGAAGCATCAATACAGAATCAAAAGGAATCCAAACATTTTTAGTCCATAAATAAATAACATTCTCAAAACCATGTGGTCTAATTCACAGTCACATGGGCCACACCCTTTTCTAGTAGCATGTAGTAAAAGCTGGGAAAGCTATGGAAAAGTCACTAGTTCATAACAGGAACCATTAGTGGACATTTCAGCTCTTACATGGGGCCAGTTTCTAATCACCAGTTAAGCAAATATGTATGTCTTTGGAGATATATCCCTGGACGGAAACAGTATATAATATTTTTCTCTCTCTATGTACTGTGTGAGATTAAATGAAGCAGTCTTATCACTAACAAATGAAGCATCACAAATGTTAGTTACCTTTTGTTGAAGCCTAGTTTGAATCACACATTTTTCATGGCTGCATCAGTGTGTATATATATATATACCATATATATAACTGATAGTGAAAATATACAGACCTATAACCAATGCTCTGATTCCACTGAATTAAAAATCCTACACTGAAGTTTCCAAGCACTAACACTCAATGTTTTTTATTCTTTGTAATGTGACAGTGTTTTAAGTTAGGAAGGAATATTAAGAGGATGCTTCAGTATTTTACAATGCTAAAACGTATTTCCATACATGTTTGCTTGCATTTTCCACTGTCCATTTCTCCCTTCAAACTTTTCAAGGCAATGTCAGGGTGCTTTGACAGAACTTGAGAATTAAAGCAACAGTGCTCCCTGGGAATATTTTTCCTAATTTGTTCATTTATGTTATTTTATCTTTTACTTTCTTTGGAATGCTGTTTAGCCGTTATTTTTACAGCTGGCCTTCAGATTCCCAGTGACCATAAACTGTGGTGTTTTTATCCAGAAAATGTGTAAGTTACTCACTGGTGGAAGAAGCAAATTATAAGATAATGCTTTTCCTCGATGAGCAGTTTTTTCACCCTTTTTAGTAACATAAAACATTGTCACACATAAAATGCAAACTCATTTTGAGTTTTCAATCTTACAAGCAAAAATGTCACAGAGAACAAAATTTCAATGTAGGATTTGTCATTCAATAAAATTAAGGAATTGGTCAGGGGAAAGCACTGAATATGAAGATAAAAACTCGCAAACCATTGGGCCTTGAACCTTGATCTAGGTCTTAACCAAGAGCTAATAACATGATACGCATAAAGTGTCTCAAGAATTGAAGGTGCAGGCTCAGCCACGCTCTTCTTATGACATGGAACATGGCTGACAAGAAAAGAAGAGTGACATGAGAACACAGCATGGCACAACAAAGGTGGTAGCACCCGTTGAATTTATATACTTTAAATAAATAATCGGGACCTGTAGCGTGCAGGCTTGGGTGCAGGTAAACACAAGCATGCTTTGCTCCAGGGTTGATTGGGGTGCATAGCTGATAACGCACTCACGTGAAAATGTGAGCAGATCAGTTAGGTGCCTCATTCACACTTCAGTGAAGACAGCGTATCACACCTGCACCCAAACAGGCTGTATAAAGGAACCCTGCATGGCAGACAGGAGGCAAACAAAGGATCAGAACAAAAGAAAAAAAAAGAACCTTGAATGAAAATGAGGTATCAGATGCTTGTGCCAGCGTGATGGAGAAGAAGCAGAGTAGTCGGTAACCCTGCAGATGAACGAGCGATCTGTGCTCCAGGGGTAGATTGTTCCTGCAGAATTTACTGGCCGAGCGGGAGTGATGGTGGTGGTGCCCTCCTAGGGATCTGGTAAATGCCATGAAGGGCATGTGGAAGAAGGAAGGACAATGGACTCAGACCGTCATGGCGGGCACCAATAGAGGCTGCTGTGGTGAGAGCTGGAGGTTGTTACCGTGCCTGCTAATGTTTCTGCTGGCTGCATAACCTGGTCAGGGTGAGTCAGAGAGATGGACAGAGGAAGATACGTTGGGCTCAGGAAGAATGAACAGAAAGAACCTGATGACTACATGGTTTTATTCAGTTTTGATCATTTGGATTATTTATTGGATTTTAATTCATGGCCATTACTGTTTTTATTGGATTGTTTATTTATTGTTAGAAGACTTTGCACTACGCTGTTGGACACTTTGTTTTTGTTTGGTTTTAATGAAAGCAGTGAACCTCTTATGCTCCAACCCCTTAAAGAATGTATGTGTCCTCATTTGCCCAGCTCATCTCAGTCTATGACTATCAACTGTTGCAAGTTGAAGAGGCTCCTAGAAGCACCAGTAAGCATGGAGCCAACCTGGACTGTCATATTTTCCTGATAGCAGCAGTTCCAGTGGTGCAGTTTCCAGCCAAATCAATATTTATGTGGCATTATCACTGTACACAATTGTACACAAATTGTATCTTTTATTTTTACATTACAGTAGACCCCCGCGAAGTCGCGGTTCAAAGTTCGCGGTCTCAGTCATTCGCGGATTTTTCCTTATAACCTATCTAATAATTGTTAGCAGAAACTGCAAATATCCTCCGCAATTTTTATGGCTTTTTTTGTGGCAATACTGTACTGTAGAGAGAACAGGAAGCAACTGTAGAAAACGTGGCTTGGGATGGTGAAAGTAGCCAAAAGAATTTGAAACTGCAACTCCCAGCAGTCCCTGCAGTGGCTCTGATTGGTCTTCTGCTGAGGGTGCTGGGGCTGTTGGGGTCAAAGGATGTCAGCACGGCTTATGAAAAGGGGGACCGGTGACCAAAAGCAAAAAAAAAGTTTTTGTAATTTGTTTTTCAAGTTCCTGTCTCTCTGTCTGCCTTCTGTTGGGTTACTGTACTTATTCGTTTTGTCCTGGATCGTTTTGTGTTTGGCGTCTGGATTGTCTGCCGTCTGCCTGTGTACATGAGGACTGTAAGTGGATTCATGGCCATCCTGCAAAGAAAGAAGCACTCCTGAACCCGTCCACTTGTCTTCACCATTTCAGGAACTAGTGGTAGGACTATCTTTACAGTCTCTGGACTATCTATTTTCATCATTACATTTCATCTGTTGCCTTTTTCATGATTTACTGTGTGTGTTTTGTTTGTGCTTTGTTGTATTTAATGTGTAATCACTGTAAGGGGAACAGGGGTGGTATCGTTGTTTTCATTTATTTCATTGGTTTTCATTCCATTCTTTATTTGGTGTTTGATTACTGGTTTGCTTTGTTTTTGTGTCTGTTTGTGAGTGCGTGTGGGTCGGGCCAAGGCTGGGTGCGTCCCTGGAATCTCCCCCATAAAAATAAATAAATCACTGCCTTCGCAACGGTGTGAATCTTAGCGGCACCGGACCACTACAGCGTTATTCATGCTGCTGATTGACTGTGATGCATCTCCAGCTGAGTGTTCTTGTGTTTTCTGTTTTGTTCCTCTTAACCCTTAAACCGCCACAACCAGCTATTGTCATTTCCCAGTGCCATTTGCGAGAACACAGGAGCTGATCAGTCAGTGCTGTACATTCGTTGAGCAGCCAGCTCATGACCACTGTCAGCCCCTTGTCAGCAGGGGGGCTGAACGCACCCCTAGAAGACACGGACACACCTCAAAAAACCCCTCTTAAAAAACTCTGATAGACTACTTTCACATTACTCCCATACTTGCTGGGCTTACTTGCGGCTACTCTGTCGCGTGATATGCTTCTCGCACGACACTACACATACTTAAAAGCCTGAACAGCACCTGTCCTTTTTGGCTGATTGCTTTGTTTCTCTCTCCTCCCCCAGACATCCTCTGCTCTTGTTGGGGGTCCCGTTCTCATTGTACTCCTCTATGATGTTTGTCTATTCTTTATTCGAGAACTGACTGCATACTGAGCTCGTTTTACTTCTGAAAGAGACATGTTTGTTTGAAGTGTTTGAATAAAGTTCCTGTCTCTACAATCTCCTGTGTTTCTGTGCAATTCTGTGACCCAAGCGTGACATCCTGCAGCCTCACTGTCTCTGGGATTGAGCCGCTGCACTAGACTAGCCTGCCAGCGTCAGCGTTTACCTCTGTGTGCTTGCGTGCTGCCAGTTCAAGCGCAGTTGGCTCAGTGATTTACTTAATTTCAACCATGGTGTCAGTTGCATCTTATACATATTGTTCCAGTAGTTTTTTAAATAGTTTTTACAGTTCATTAGCAGTGTGTAAAATGATCAGTGTTGCAGTAATTGTAATGCTCTTTGCATGAAAAAAAAATGTGTTCTATTAAAATTTCACTTTTTCTTTGTGAATTGTGATGTATACTTAAAGTGCAGCAAAAAAGTATTTGGCGTCCAGGGATGCATTAACCCCCAAGTATGTGGCAGTTTAAGGCTTAAAGCCCCAAGATGCCATCAAAACACCCTGCACCTTCTAAGGCTTCTGGCAATGAAAACGCGCTTGTATGAATTACAGTACATATAGCAGTAACATCAGTATTTTACATTCTAGCACTGTGGGAGACATAGCAGTTCAGTACCCTACAGTATATGGGTTTACCTTTACATTCTTTTTTTTAGGTAATGTATTAAGCTGAGTTTGAAATTAAATTAAACTATTTTGGGGGCATATTTAGGATTTAAACTATAAAAATAGGCATTTTTTTTTGGCCACATCCAACATTCGCAGTTTTTCACAATTCACGGGTGCTCTAGGAACGTAACCCCCACGAATTTTGGGGGTGTACTGTATTATCAATCTATATATTTAATCTGTTGTTTTTAATATCAACAATTCTGAACTTGAAACCTGTTTTGGTGTATGTTGCTTCTATCAAAAGCTCAGTTTTATTTTCATTTTTACCACAACACCACTTTGAGACATGTTGTTTTATTTGTTGGCTTGGAAACCACTTCCAGAATTCTCTGAAATGTGCTCGTTTGTGACTTCATTTGGATGTAAAATGAGCAGTATGTAATCACTCTGCTAGAAGAATCTTATTTTGATTGCTTCAAGTTAATGAATCCTTACTTTGAACTTTAAGTTTTTCTTGCTCACACTCTAGTTTTGGTGAAAGATCGAATGGTATTGACATTCTCCTGTCTCCAACCTCCACATCTTCTGGTCATAATCATTCATTTTATGTACTGTCTGTGCTGAGTCAGTATAATCACTTTCTTTCATTTTTCATATGTGATTTTTCATTTCATTTTCACTTCTAAAGTCATGTAGATTAAATTAACTAGTGACTCCAAATTGATACTGTAGAGTTGAATCGTGATTCTCACTCAATGATGCCAAAGGCTTTTGCTCCATGCAACACTATAGTGGAAGAAACATTCAGAAAGTTGAAGACTAGGATGTTTTCATGTTGTCAGAACTTTGTAAATCTCTCCCTCTGCCGACATTCCCTACTCAATCTGCCTGCATGTCTGGTGGAGACTAGCAACAGTTCAATATGTGCAGTTATTTGTGGAGAACATGTATGCCTGCCTGATTGTAAAGAACTACTGAATTGTTTTCTCTTCTTCATCTTTTTGAACTTAAGGTTAAAGTATTGTTTCTGTTTTTTAAGCAAAATAAGGTATCATTTTCCAATTGTTATGATAGGTGGATTATAATTCTTCCACTTGAGCAAGATGAGATGGTGTGCCAAGTAGCGCAAGTTATATGAGCAGATTGTTAATTAAGCAGAAATGTCTCATTGGGTTTTACCCCAAACAGGGGATTATTGTTACTACAACACTTCTGATGAATAAGCAAAGATTTTATTTAAATGATGCCTGAGTAGTAGAAAATTTTCCCAAAGTGTATGAAACAGATGCCTGACAACATCATTCACAATTTAAGATCTTAATTGATGATTGAGACTTTGATTAACTAATGAAGCGTTTTTTTAAGGGCAGATTTCCAATCATATTCTAAAAATGTACATGAAAAGTCCTGGGGCCTCATGTATAACGCGTACGTAGAACTCACACTATAACATGGCATAAGTACAAAAGCAGGAATGTGCGTACGCACAGAAAAATCCAGATGCATAAATCTGTGCGTTCGCCAACTTCCACGTTCTTCCGCTACATAAATCCCGATCAGCATGAAAAGTAACGCACATGCATGCGCCTGCTGCCCCACCCCAACTCCTCCCAGAATTGCGCCTCTTTGAATATGCAAATCAATATAAATAGCCCTTAAGCGCAGCGTTCTGTGAAAAGACAATGGGAAAAGCATGGGGGAAAATAGAAACAAAATAGAAGAATTTCACCAAGTGGAGGCAAAGAAAAACTTGCTATTCGTTAGTTTAAACAGTGATATAATCAACAAAAGGAAGTTGATCGAGTGACATATAGTGTCGGAGAAATTCGAAAGCTCAAGTTCACAAAGTCGCACAGTGCCCAAAATAAAAAAGAAGTTGTCACATATCAAAGTCGCCGTGAAAAGGCGAGTCGTAGCCCTCTGTCTGTGTCATATGAAAGCTTATTAGGGTACAGAGAAAAAAAAATAGGCACACAGTAGGAAAAAAGCTCGAAATGTCAACTTTAATCTCAAATTTTCCACTTTAATCACGTAGTTTATTTTGTTATTAAAGTAGAACATTATAAACTTCATCTTAAAATCGTTTAATTTAGTAGTTTCTCAAATCCCATCGTAACTAAAGTAGCACGTTAAATGCTTTGTTTTGTATTTGATCTTCTATGTGCTCTATGTGTATGAATCACTACGTGCTTCCGGGCTTTCTCTTCCTCCGACAGGACACAGAATCCATTACATTATTACAATATTACAGCTCTCTGAATAATTTAAATACTGAGATGTATATGTGATATCTTTTCATGATGATAGGAATGAAAGCATGCTATTAAACATGGGAACACGGTGGTACAGTGATTGTTCATGTCTCATGCAAGATGCTTGCTGTGCCATGCGCGACCTTCGATGAAATAATTTATTGCAGCAGTACTGTCTCTTTCAAATGTACTAACCTCCAATTCCTGTCCTTACTTTTCTTTCTCCAAATACCCAATCGCCACACAATCAGCTCTGTAATAGACGTTAAGCCATCTGTAAGCTTAGAACGACGATTCTTCAAAACGTTTAAGGAACATTGAAATATCTTCGTAGTACGTGTTTAATTATTCTATCCATCTATCCTTCCAGTGTCACGTCAGCCCAGCAAGAATACAGCACGAGGTAGGAACAATCCGTGAACTAGCCAGCGCTGCGGCACCGTGCCCTCACATGTTTAATTATTAACAATATAGATTATTTAAATGAAGTTAAAGTTTTATCTGTATAATATAATCAACATATTTTGGTGCATTTCATCTTAAAAATGATATCATCATCATATGTAAATATGCGCTTTATAAAGTGGCGCAGGTTGTGCAATATTATATCTGTACTGCAAGTTTACAGTGAGGTAATTGTACTTATAAGTACAAACAGTTCCACAAGGAGCACTTGATGGACTGATTGAGTGCGTTTAAAGTACTTGGGATGAAACTGTTTCTGAACCACGAGGTCCGTACAGGAAAGGCTCTGAAACATTTTTCCATGGCTGAGGCAGCATGTGCTTGATACTGTATACCGATCATTCTCTTTCCGATCAGCTGCTGCTGTGATTCCAAACTCAGATACAGTGATATAAATACTGCAAGTGGTGCAGTGAGAGTAATATGGAAAAAGATGATCCACTGTGGCAACCCTTAACGGGAGCAGCTGAAAGAAGAAAAAGAAGGTGCAGTGAGAGTAACAACACTAAAGCAGTTATGGTATTTTGAATACTATGGCTGTTCCCTGGACCATTATATTGCTGCTGGTTAATTACAATCAGATGCTGCATTACACTAATAAACAATATGCAGTTAGTTTCAGTGTATTTATAAAGCCACATCAGGAATGTGGATCTAAGAAAGAAAGGGTAACCACACAGGAACAGTAGCACTGCTTTGACGCTGGGTGCTGCCAGTCTGCAAAACCGAGTGGAGAACTTGCATACGCCAGGGTATGAGGTACTGTGGAAATGTGCGTGGCTTTATGCCAAGTTTAGGTTTTATACATCGAGATTTGAGCATGGAAACGTTCGTACACAACATTTCTGTGCGTACGCACCGTTTATACATGAGCCCCCTGATCCCTACCCTGCCTTATATTTATGTAGAGTTGTACTCTTTGGGACACACTGGTATAGCCTGGAGATACTACAGATATCTTTAATACAGCTAGAAAGTGTAGAAGGTTATTAAAGTTGCCAGTTTTTTTTTTTTGTTTTTCTTAAAGCAATGTATCTTACCTTTTATATAGCAATAGATACAGTCTGTGTTGTTAAAATAGTTTATTCTAAACACAGCTGTTTAAAAGATGCAAATATATTGTCAGTATACAAATCTGTAAAGGTCCCAAAACCAAGTTTATTCTAGACGTTTAGTACTGTATATTCTAAGGGTGGTGGAATATATGACTTTCTTGTAAAGGTGTGATTGACAGTGACATCTCTGCATTCAGTTACCTTCTCTGGTATTACTACATATCCAAAGAGAGAGTTGAGCTACCAAGTTTCATCTTAATTAGTAGTATTTAATATTAATAGAGAGCAAAGTATACAGAGAGGAATTAGGGCAGAATTTCTTCTCCATGACATCAACAAGTAGTTTGTATAATAGGTATAATCCAAACCCAGTAGTAGAATTAAAAGTTAGGTAACTCCACGCTTCCCCTTCTTGACATCTCTTGATAATTAATTTTTTATCTATGTTTGAAATGAAGATAGTTACAGTTACATGTAATCCTTAAGTAAGGACTTGTTAATGTATATTAAAGTGTATTGTGGAGGATGTTGAATTATTTAAAGGGTAATGATATTATGATGTTGATTCTCCCAATTAATATAAAATGAGAAGAAATGACCAGTTGATAGTATCTTTTGTAACATATTCTACAAAGGTCATAAAGTTAAATTCAAATAGGACTTTAAGTACTTAATTTTCTTTCTTCTAGTCTTTCATTTTTCATTCCCAGAATCTATGGATATTTACACAAGTAGAGGCTAATTGAATGATGGCCATGGCAGGTAAAGTTAGCAACAGAGTACAAAATTATTGGGTTCCAGCCTCTAAAGCAGAATACTGACAACTGGTATTATTTATATAAAATGATGTTGTACACCCAATATTTCTTAATATATTTGTGGTTTATTGCAACTTCATAAAATAGTTATCATGTTAAAGTTTGACCTATATTAATTAATACTAGCGTGCAAACTAAACAGTCAATATACACAAAGTTTCCATATATTTTGGTTTTGTTACAGGTCTAAACAGTTACACTTGAAGTCAGAAGTTTACATACATTTAAGATGAATTCTTTAAAATTCACTTTATAACCCCTCCACAAATTTTATACTAACAAACTATAAATTTGTCATATCGTTTAAGACATCTACTCATGTTTCACAGATAGATTATTTCACTTTTTATTGATTATTTCACAATTCCAGTGTGTCACAAGTTTGCGTATACTTTGTTAACTGTGCCTTAAAACAGCTTGGAAAATTCCAGAAAATGGTGTCAAGTCCTTAGGCAATTAGACAATTAGCTTCTGATAGCCAATTAGCCTAATTGGAGTCAATATGTGGATGTATGTTAAGGCCTACCATCAAGGTCAATGCCTCCTTGCTTGACATAAAGGGAAAACCAAAAGAAATCAGCCAAGACCTCAAAAAAATTATAGACCTCCACAAATCTGGTTCATCCTTGGGAATAATTTCCAAATGGCTGAAAGTTCCACATTCATCTGTGCAAACAATAATACGCAAATATGAACACTATGGGACCACACAGCTGTCATATCAATTAGGAAGGAGACGCATTCTGTCTCCTAGAGAAGAATGTACTTTGGCAAGAAGAGCACAAATCAATCTCAGAACAACAGCGAAGGATCTTGTGAAGATGACAAGTAGACAAGTATCTATATCTACAGTAAAACAAGTCCTACAGTATATCGATGTAACCTGAAAGACTGCTCAGCAAGGAACAGGCCACTGCTCCAAAGCTGCCATAAAAAGGCCAGACTGTAGTTTGCAATGACACTTGGGAACAAAGATCTTCTGGAGAAATGTTCTCTGGTCTGATGAATCCAAGATCAAACTCTTTGGCCATAATGACCATCATTTTGTTTGGAGGAAAAAGGGTGAGGCTTGCAAGGCAAAGGACACTATGCTGAACATCAAACATGTGGATGAGAGCATCATGTTGGTGGTGTACTTTGCTGCAGGAGGGACTGTTGCACATCACAAAATAGATGGCATGACGAGGATGGAAAAATATGCAGATATGCTGCAGCAACATCTCAAGCGCTCAGCAATTTCCCCAAGCATACCTCCAAAGTTGTGGCAAAATGACTTAAGGACAACAAGGTTAAGATATTGAAATGGCCATCACAAAGCTTTGACCTCAATCCAAATGAAAATTTTTGGTTCAGAACTAAAAAACCAAATGCGAGCAAGGATGCCTACAAACCTGTCCCAGTTACACCAGTTTTGTCTGGAGGAATGGGCCAAAATCCCAGCAATTTATTGCAAGAAGCTTGTGGAAGGCTAACCAAGATGTTAATCTGAAGTTAAAGAATTTAAAGGCAAAGGTATTGAATATTAACAAAGTGTATGTAAACTTGTACACCTGTGACTACAAATATAACACCAGGTCATATCAATTGCAGAAATTCTCAGATGATTCTGCACTTATGCTGTATATTAATAAGGGGACTAGATAAAATATAGTAGTCAGGTGGAGAACTTTGTTTCTCGGTACAAAGAGAATTGTCTGTATCTTATCAGCAAAACCAAATAATTAGTTACTGACTTTTGATGCACAAAAGACCCTCTGTCTGGTCATTATTCAGGGAGTGAATGTAAAGGTGGTGCATTGCTACAAGTATTTGAGGGTCCACATAAAGGACAGTATGTAGTAGACTCAGAACAAAGAGGAACTGTTTAAGAATTTACAGAGCAGGTTCTTTTTCCTTAAAATACTGTTCCATTATTGTGGAATATGTCATCCTTCACATCTTCTATAACTCTGTGATGGCCAGTGCGATTTTCTACACTGTAGTGTTCTGAGCTGGTAATGTCAATTCAAGAGAGGCCCACCAAATCATCAAGCTAATTAAAAGGGCAAAGCTTAGTTATTGGATGCACTCCGGACCCCCTGGAGGTAGTAGAGGAGGAAAGAACTAAAACAAAACGGAGTGCCATTATGAACAATACTGCACATCCTCTCTCTGACACACTAACACTGAGGACTTTCAGCCACTGAATTATTCAGCAGAAGTGTGTTAAGAAATGTTATGGGGACTCCTTTATACCAACAGCAATATGTCTGTACAATGCCTCACTGTAACTGTGACAGGAAAGTCAAAGATTTCTTTCTTTTTCATTTTCTTGCTTTATAGTCATTCGGGTGTGTGTTCAGACCAAAATGTGTGTTTATCCATCCATTATCCAACCCGCTGAATCCGAACACAGGGTCACGGGGGTCTGCTGGAGCCAATCCCAGCCAACACAGGGCACAAGGCAGGAACCAATCCCGAGCAGGGTGCCAACCCACCGTAGATGTGTGTTTATATTTATTTATTAATTTACGTATTTACTTATTTAATTATTTCTGTATTTTTATATTTAAAGAGCTTCTGTAAAAAGCCAAATTTCCTTTAGGGGACAAATAAAGTTTTATCTGTCTGTTTGTCTTTAAATAGGGTGTAACCTGCATTAAGTTTGATATAAATGCAAAGATTATTAAAAAGCAAGAATCCAAAAAAATTTTCATTAAAGACTGTTGTGCCATTCACTGCTCCTTTGTTTTTTTGCTAGTATTTGTCAACTCTGCTTTACATAGGTAAAAGTTCTCCAAATTTAAATTGAAAGTGCACTGCTACATATTCCAATTCCTAGCATTCTCTCATGGCATTAAAGATCTGCCTTTTGGGAGTCTGAGAAATATGGCCTTTAAAGCAGAGGGTTTTGTTAAAAGCCAGAGCCTGTGGATACTAAATGCTACAAGTAAAGCATGCCTGCTTTGGCAACTACAAACTGCTTGTTTAAAATACTATATAAAGTACTGCCTATGATTCTTTTTTAAGCATTTTGTGGCTTTATTCATTCACATATGATCCACTTGCAGATATATTTCTCGTTAATAATAGAAATTCTCTAGTGACTGAAACTGGGATAAAATGTATATAAAAAAGCCCAAATGGCTGGATTGATAATAAAACTAGGTTTGCTTAAAAAAAATCCTGTTTTTTTTCTTCTTTTTCATTAATGAGGTCAAAATAGATTTTCTTCAAACACAATCATTTACATGCCTTGTAGCGTCCCAGGGCAGATCTGCTATGTCTTTTCATTATTAGTGCATCATATTTAATTATGCCAGTTTAAGTGCACCACAGAACTCAAAGGAAAATTGATAATATTTTCCCAGTGTCCTGTGGGATTTGTTCTAAGCAGTGTCAGATTTAAAAAGGTTTGATTTTTATCAAGTAAAAGCAGCACGCAGAAGTACTGTCTCCCTGTTCTAGCATTGATCCGCTCGACTTCACCCTCAGGCATAACACAGAGTCATTAGTGGCAAGCGCAGCAGGCTGCATTAACATAAGGTCCCTCTGTAGGTGCTGACAAGTGAAGAAGCTTGCAACTAATTCAGAGATTCTCTGTTTAACTGGTAGTGTATAGTGTTCACTTTTCACAGGGGGAAGTTTTGGTGGAGTTTGACTGGGAAACATTCATGTTGTTATGAGTAGTAAGGGTATGCCATAGCGAAGAAATGGTTGTGAGGAGTTGCTTTTGGTCATGTGCATTATCATTGGCAGTCAGTGTTGCCTAGTGGCTAAAGTCCTGAACTTCAAACCATGAGGCTGTCAGTTCTTTGCTTATCTCTTACTTTTACTATGTGACCTTGAGCATGGCACTTAACCTGCAGACGCTCCAGTTGTTAAAAAGTTTGGGACTCATTGCACCAAGATCTGAAATTAAGAAGAAATTCACAATAGAAAGTTGTAAATGAAATTCTGATTAAGCAATAGAAGCCATTATATTTTTACAAGTCAAAAAAAAAAAAACTACAAGCGCTGGCATAGCAAACTCACTTGTGAAAATTGTATTCAACCATTGAGAGAAAAACATGAGGGCAGTACATGAATATTGAATATTTGAAATCCAGTCAATATTAAATTAAACCTAAATGCTTAAATGCCACAGTATTTTTTTTTTTTTTGCAGTAGAGTTAGTCACAAGGGAAGTATATCAGCAACCGCTTAATCATATTAAATCATAGCCCTTTGCCTTTTCTCCGTTTTCTTGTAATGAATGTTGCTATTTAATTGAAATATACACACAGTACGATGTTGCCTCTTGAATAATTTATTGTAATAGTCAACAATGTCGCATAAGGGACAGCGACTCTTTAAAGTGTGCTATTGTGTCATGCATATTGCGTCAGAGTTATGTTATAGCCTTTTACCAAATAGTATGCTTCAGATATTCACTAGTTAATTAAAAAATGAAGCATTATTTCAGTATTTTTTGTGTTGTTCGATGCACAAGGTAAACCTTCCAGACTAACTGCTGGTATGACAGGGAGCCTAAGACATTGTTTCCAGGATTATCGTCTAAAAAATGTGCTCTGTTTTGCCATTGTAAAGTTTCATTTATTACATTTTATCCTACTCCACTGCCTTTTATCTCTCCCAAAAACCTACTCACACCTGTTGAAACATTTATTAGAACTTCATTAAGCTAAATGTTATCTACGAAAATACAGGTACCAACCATAAACTTCTCAAGAATTTGGAATGCCTGTGCTTCCTTCAGGACTGTGAGGCATGGTTGCAAATAGCAGCCATCCTCATACCTCTCCTTATTTAGTAGCAGTTCACAAGTTGGACAGTCTGAAGACATGTAGGTTAGGTTGAACAATCTTTCCTGTTTGAATGGGTGTAGGTGTGAGTGGGCATTTTGATAGTCTGGTAGCCTGTCCAGGACACCATATACTCAGTGCTCAAGCTCCCAACAACATAATTTGAATAAGCAGTTTCCAAGAGGGAAAGGAACACATTCAAACTAGATTGAATTCGCTGTATTTTAATTTCACTGTAATTTGGTGAGTGGAAAACATGTGGTCTGTTGGAAATCACTAAACCATACAATTGTGTGTTCAGACCCCATCACTGACTCAGTGTCAACCTACTGGTGATTCAGATCTGACATTCAAACTAGATTGAATTTTCTGTATTTTAAATTCACTGTAATATGGAGAGTGGAAAACATGTGGTCTGTTGGAAATCACTATATCAAACAATTGTGTGTTCAGGCCCTATCACTGACTCACTGTGTCACCCTACCGGTGATTCAAATTTATGTACTGTATCTTTAAAGTGCAAAGTTGATTGACTCACTAACTCACTCACCCATAAACAAAAAACAGAATTTCTGGTATAGATAAAAAGCTGAAATTTGGTAGGATTGAACATCTAGAGCAGTAGTTATCTAGTACAGTGATCCCTCGCTATATCGCGCTTCGCCTTTCGCGGCTTCACTCTATCGCGGATTTTATATGTAAGCATATTTAAATATATATCGCGGATTTTTTGCTGGTTCGTGGATTTCTGAGGACAATGGGTCTTTTAATTTCTGGTACATGCTTCCTCAGTTGGTTTGCCCAGTTGATTTCATACAAGGGACGCTATTGGCAGATGGCTGAGAAGCTACCCAACTTACTTTTCTTTCTCTCTCTCTTGCGCTGACTATCTGTGATCCTGACGTAGGGGGTGTGAGCAGGGGGGCTGTTCGCACACCTAGACGATACGGACGCTCGTCTAAAAATGCTGAAAAATTATCTTCACGTTGCTACCTTCTGTGTGCAGCTTTTAAGTATGCTACACGGTGCTTCGCATACTTAAAAGCTCAAAGGGCACGTATTGATTTTTGACTTTGTTTTTCTCTGTGTCTCTCTCTCTATCTCTCTCTCTCTCTGCTCCTGACGGAGGGGGTGTGAGCTGCCGCCTTCAACAGCTTTGTACCGGCGGTGCTTCGCATACTTAAAAACAAACAGCCCTATTGATTTGTTTGTATTCCTCTCTGTTTCCTTTGAAGAGGAAGATATGTTTGAATTCTTTTAATTGTGAGACAGAACTGTCATCTCTGTCTTGTCATGGAGCACAGTTTAAACTTTTGAAAAAGAGACAAATGTTTGTTTGCAGTGTTTGAATAACGTTCCTGTCTCTCTACAACCTCCTGTGTTTCTGCGCAAATCTGTGACCCAAGCATGACAATATAAAAATAACCATATAAACATATGGTTTCTACTTCGCGGATTTTCTTATTTCGCGGGTGGCTCTGGAACGCAACCCCCGCGATGGAGGAGGGATTACTGTACTCACAAAAAGAACATTTCAATGTATCAATATTTAGAAGTAACCTTATCTGACAATTCAAAAGATAATACCACAAAGTCTAAAATTCTTTGACTGATTTGATTTAAATTTGGTGACATTGTAGAAAAAAGAAAATTACCCGACCTGTGTTTATTTATTTGCCTATATATTTTTTATACAGAGACATGGGGCTATATGTAAACAAAGAACATAACAGAAATGGTTAAAGGGCCACACAAACATCACCACTAACCAATAAGTTGGACGAACAACTAAAAAAAGTACAGTGTCCTGGACGGGAAAAAGGAGACTTGGTCATATTTACCATGTACAGTCAGGTGTGAAATGGAAGGAGAACGTTCACCAAAGCTCAAAGAGGATGCAAAGCTCAGTGGTTAGCAAGCATGCTGTAAAGCTTCAGTGAGAATGCCAGATGCTGTGGCTGTGACCATGGGTGTTGCTTCACTAGAAACATAAAAGGAAGGAACGAGAAGTAGAGGCAGAAATGATGTCCTCGGGTCCAAGAGATAGCATCAGTTTAAACCTCATGGGTCCCCCACAAGTTGCACAATTGTAATACACATTCACCTCTCTGGACTTTGAAAGGAAATCCTTACCCCTGATATTAGAAATTGTTTACATTTACATGCTTACTTTGAATTGGCATGCATTAGCCCAGCCCTTCCATCCCACCCCCCAAACACGCTCTCCAAGGTTTGCATATACATTTGCAACTGCTAACTTTAAATTGGGGACTACATGTAACTGATGAAAAAAACAAAAAGAAATACTTGAGTGAATAATGTAAACAAATGAAAATCATAAATTTCACATTGTTCTTACTGATTATTCCTTTCAATTCAAAAGAATGTATTTAAGTGTAAATTTTTGTTGTGTAATGATGATCAGCCAGATCACTAGGAAATGATCTATGGCAGGAATGCTTTACTCATGGACTATGGAGGTGAAAGAATAATAATTACCCTATAAAACTATAAAGTGGGAGCTATGTTCTCAGATGAAGCTTTTGATTTACCTTTCAGTCTACATCGTCTTCCTCAACTTTGGTCTGGAGCTGTGTATAGTGAAAACAGTTCGAGTGACAAAAAGAATGAGATTATGAGTAGAAGTGAGGATCCTGTGCAGGGTTAGAGTTGTTATACGTATTCTCAGTGATAGCAACATGAGCTCAGCAATATGGGAATTTGAATTAATATGGATTAAAAATGTGCTTGTGTGGATTGAGTGAAATGCATCGAGGTGGATTACACATGTGATTAGGATGAATTCTGCACTTTCCTCAGGAGGTGTATGACACATGTCCAACTGGGAGAAGAGATAGGGCAGACCCAGCATACAGGACTAATACAGGGATTATACCTTTGGGCTGCCCAGGAAACATCTCGAGAAGAGATAAAAAAAATGCCCTGGTCTGTCCAGCTCAGTATGTTGCTACAAGGAAGACAGAGAAAGCAAACAAGATTACAGGTGCTTTCATACAAATAATGTACAGGGCAGTCACTGTGACCAATTCACCTACTTCAGTATCGACTAAAAACCATCTAGGAAAAGAGCCTTGACAAATACAGCTTAATATGATCAGTATTTGAATTTAACTTAATATGTCTCCTAATGATAGACCGTGCTGTGATTTGTGTTATGTTCAGGTAGGGAAGACGGACATTTTAAGGTAAAGTTGTGATGCTTATTAATCATAGTACCAGAAGGTGGTGAGATGTTGCATGCTGATTAGTACACGGAAGTAAAAATTACACTGTGTGATGTGACAATAATGACCTTATAAATGCTATAAGAAGTAAAATGATGGTCATACTAAATTGTTAATAATTGTATTACTGTGCTCAACTTCATTATGCTAATGAATGATGTGCTGACCCGAACAAAGCTTCAAACTGTAATGAAGTGTGTTTTACAGCTTTGTTACCAGTGCTCGAAAGATTGCATATTTTGTTTACAGTAATAATAATAATAGTAATAATAATGCATTTTATTTATAGGGCACTTTACATTAGTAGTAAATCTCAAAGTGCTACATAAAAAAGTTTAAACGAGACAGAGTTTGGCTATGTTTCGGAGATGAAGGAATGCAATTTTACGAAGGTGATGGACGTGTGTATCAAATGACAGATGGGAGTCTAGCTTGACACCCAGATTTGTAACAGAAGGGGAGAGGGTAATGGTATGGTCAGAAAAGGAAATACAATTTACAGAGGAACAAAGTTGATGGGGTGTGCCAATTGAAAGAGCTTCTGTTTTGGTGCTGTTCAGCTTGAGGAAGTTCTTGGACATCCAGGCCTCAATCTCATCCAAGCAAGAGGAAAGAGTTGATAGAGGAATAAAAGAAGTTGAATCCAGTCTCACATAGAGCTGCGTATCATCGGCATAGCAATGGAATGAAACTCCATGATTGCGGATGATGTGACCCAGGGGTAGCATATAGATATTAAAAAGGGTCAGCCCAAAGACTGATCCTTGTGGGACCCCACAGGTGACAGTGTGGGTACAAGATTTAGTATCCCCCAAGGCCACATACTCAGCCGTATCTGTAAAATAGGACTCGAACCACTCCAAAGCAATGCCAGAAAGTCCAATTATATAGTGAAGACGATGAAGGAGAACATTATGATCTACTGTATCAAATGCAGCTTTGAGGTCCAGGAGGATAAGGAGTGATGGAGAGCCCTGGTCAGCAGCCATCAGGAGGTCATTGGTAACTCTGACCAGGGCTGTCTCTGTACTGTGAGAAGTTCAGAAACCAGATTGAAATTTTTCAAACAGATTGAATTTTTTGAGGTGATCCTAAAGCTGAACCAAAACAACCTATTCCAAAACCTTAGACAAAAATGGAGGATTTTTTTTTAATGAGGTCTAATTTTTGTGGTTTTCAAGGCCAGTGGGACTAAGCCGCTCTGAAGAGAGTGATTAATGATATCAGCAATAAGAGGGCTTATATCTGATACATTAGCTTTTACCAGAGGAGTAGGAAAAGGGTCCAATGAACACGGTGAAGGCCTCATCCTCTGTATGATGCCCTCATCTTCTTTAACTGTGGTACAGAGGAACTGGGAAAGGCAGCCCCTTGGCTGTGGTGTAGAAACATCCAGCGATGTAGGGCTGAAGAAAGACAATGAGGAGCGGATGATGTCCACTTTAGAGGTGAAATATTCAATAAAATTATTGCACTGCTCCTCTGTGAAATTATTACAGGCATAGGTATGAGGATTGAGTAAATGATTTATCATGGAAAAAAGTTGTTTGGAGTTTCCAGGACTGTTGTTGATTAAATTTGAGTAGTATTGAGATCTGGCAGTGGTCAGTGCTCTGGAGTATTTTTTTGGTGTTCCTGATAGGCTAATTTGCGGACCATTAAACTGGTTGCAACAAAACGCCGCTCGTGGGCTTGCCCAGCTGCTTTCATCTGTCGAAGCTCACTTGTAAACCATGGGGCAGATTTTACAAAAGAGACCACTCGTGATTTAACTGGGGCATGGGTCTCAAGGATGTTCTGGAGCCCATTGTTGTAATAATTGACTAATTCATTGACAGAAGAAAGGTGTGGAGCAATAGAGAAGTTCTTAATGTCAGCATTTAAATCAGTCGAGTTTATTTTTTTCAGGCTCCTGAAGCAGATGCAGCATTGTGGTTTAGAGTATAGTGAAAATGTGGGTAAATCTATTGAAACAATTTTGTGATCGGAAACACCCAGATCAAGTACTTGGAGGTCAGAGATGAGGACTGAGTCAGTAATGACTAAATCGAGGGTATGGCCTTTGTTGTGAGTGGGGACCTCGACAAGTTGCCTCAGATTTAGGCAGTCCAGGAGCTCTAAGAGCTGGGCAGCAGAATAATTAGAGGGAGTGTCCACATGAATGTTCAGATCTCCAAGAATCAGTACATTTGATGATGTTGTACAGAAAGATGAGAGCAGCTCATTCATTTCCATAATGAAATCAGGGTGTTGTTTTGGTGGTCGGTAAATAAGAAGTATTTTTATAAAAAGTGGATGCTTGCAATTAATTGCCAGGCATACAAAAGTTGAGAATTTAGGAAGGGAGAGAAGTGATAATTGCAAACCTATACAATGGATTACAGCCAGACCACCGCCACGTCCAGAGCTGCGGGCCTTTTCGAGGTAAGTGTATCCAGGAGGACAGGACTTGTTTAAAACTGCGTATACCTCGGATTTATGCAAGGTCTTAGTCAAACAAATAATGTCAATCCCCCTGTCTACAATGTGATTATAAATTAGACTGGCTTTATTTGTCAGGGACTGAACATTATAAAGTTCAACTTTGATGTTTAGCGAGGTATTGCTTTTAACCAGAGGATGAAGAAACCTGAAACCCACTCCAGGCTTTCCATCTCGCCTGGACCGCCACCGAGCAGTGTTTTTAGTCTCTGTGGTGATTAGGGAATCCCATTAGGGATTCCCGGACATTTTTTATTCCCGCATTCCCGGGAATGAAACTGCTGTAATTCCTGGGAAAACGGGAAAGGCCAAGCTCGCATATATATCCTGTTAAAGTGTAAAAATCGACCAAGAAAAATAAGAGTTATAGGTGAAAATAATTAAGGTGGCACCATTGCTGCAGCTTGCACTTCATCAGACAGCAGCTTTGAACAGCAACTTGAAACTACAATGCGTCAGTCTGTTGCATCCGCAATATCTGTGCCAAGAAACTTGCCATCACAGAATAATGACAATAAACTGAATGCATCAGTAAAAGCTGAAATGGCGGTGTTTCAGAGCAACAGCAAGCGCAGGCGTTGTTTAGAACAAGTGTATCAGTATCTGATGACTGTGCCGCCTACTTCAGTGGAGGCAGAGCGTGCTTTCTTAGCGTCCGGTGTACTCTGCATGAAGGTGTGCTCTTGCCTGGACGACCGCACGCTGGACATGTTGTGCTTTCTACACTATTATTACCGCAACTAAAGAGAACATGTACTTATATGACAGCAAGAACTGCTAGTAGATAAGGTTAGTGTTTCATTTGTGTCAACATATTGCAGTAGTTTTATTAAAATTAAAATAAAATAAAAAGTTCCCGGGAATGGATTCCCTAGTGGTGATGGTGCTCGGATGGCATGTTCGGGCTGCGACAGAGCGAGGTGCTGCTGACCATAAGGACGGAATGGAGCTCCTGGTCTTGATGTAAGCAAACCGCCGACCAGACCCCCTATGGACATAGCGGGGGTGACGGAGGAGTCCATGTTGTTTGATGACTGTGATGTCTAATGGAAGACTGTGGTTGTTGAGCTCCAACAGTTGCGATGGCAGATACCGAAGCATGCCGGCGAGCGGAGGAGATATGGTCCCAATGTAAATAGTCGGCCGTAGTCCTTATGTGCACAGTTGGACAGCTGTGGTGCAAATTGCAAAGGACTCCCAAAGATCCCTAACGACAGAGCCGACATCCAGGAAATGTAATAGTGGGCAGAACACTAGCGGATGAAATGCGGGCAGTTTGCAATCGACTCCAGAAGCCTTAGTTCAGATGTCAACATTAAGAGTATTCCGCAAGAAATCCCAAATGCCATTCACAGAAAACTCAAGTGGTATCAGTCAGTATTAGTCAGTTGGACACCGATAACAGGCTAGCGGCGATGATACAACATAAGTCGGCCCAACAACTGCCGCAGGTAGGATTTCTCCCAAAAGCAATGATATTAAAGGCTGTAAGGCGTTAACAGCAAATTACAGCCGCTAGATGCTAAAGTTCTGTATAATATCCAGAAAACAGCTACAATCAAACAACATTCAAGTAATACAAATACTTAAATAATGAATATAGCGTCTCGAGAAGCAGCAAACAGCCAGCGCTTATGTCCTCTCCCCTGCTAGTGTTATCTTTCGAGTTATGTAAGTTACATGTTAATTAATATCAACGACAGTTCTTTAAAAGACATAAAATGTTGTTTAAAAGCCATCTGCAATGCAGTCACCAGAAAATAGGTTTAATTCTATTTTTCAGAACTGATTGAATTTAGCAGTGTGATGACTGTGTTTAATTAAGAATATCTGAAATATAAACAATTAGGAAATTGTTTTGTTCAGAGCAAGTACACTACCTCATTGTTCACTCACCTGCTATCAAACCCACTTAATTTTGTTCAGGATTGCAGGGATTAGCAGACCAATTAAATACTTTGGGCTTCTCACTGCCTGTTCATCCAGTTCAGGGTTGTGGGAAGTTTTGCATTTTCTTTTGGATAATGAAATTCAGTATCATATAGTACAGTACTTTAAAAGACATGCTTCTGTTTGAGTGAACATAAATTTTACCTATATGTTGGGTCAGAAAAATAATTAAATGCCAGATTACTTTCAGGCATTCATTTTCAATTTTACAAGTCTCTTAAAATGTATCTTATTGGGGTAATAGAATCCATTTCATCAGCATTGGGCACAAGGCCGGAATCATTCCTGGATGGGTCATAAGTGTATCACAATGGTTATTCAATTCATAATTATATAGTGTCCTACATGATGTTTGGGACAAAGAAACATTTTTCCTTGATTTACCCCTCAGCTCCACAGGTTAAAGTTACAAATCAAACACTTCAGACATGGTTAAAGTGCACATTGCAGATTTTAATTTAATGGTATTGGCATACATTATGGTCACATCATGTAGAAATGACAACTCTTTTCCATATGGTCCCCCCGTTTCAGTGCACCATAATTTTTGGGACATAGCAATGGTAGGTACAGTGGGGCAAAAAAGTATTTAGTCAGCCACCAATTGTGCAAGTCCTCCCACTTAAAAAGATGAGAGAGGCCTGTAATTTTCATCATAGGTATACCTCAACTATGAGAGACAAAATGAGAAAAACAAATCCAGAAAATCACATTGTCTGATTTTTGAAGAATTTATTTGCAAATTATGGTGGAAAAAAAGTATTTGGTCAATAACAAAAGTTCATCTCAATACTTTGTTATATATCCTTTGTTGGCAATGACAGAGGTCAAACGTTTTCTGTAAGTCTTCACAAGGTTTTCACACACTGTTGCTGGTATTTTGGCCCATTCCTCCATGCAGATCTCCTCTAGAGCAGTGATGTTTTGGGGCTGTCGCTGGGCAACACGGACTTTCAACTCCCTCCAAAGATTTTCTATGGGGTTGAGATCTGGAGACTGGCTAGGCCACTCCAGGACCTTGAAATGCTTCTTACGAAATCACTCCTTCGTTACCCGGGCGGTGTGTTTGGGATCATTGTCATGCTGAAAGACCCAGCCACATTTCATCTTCAATGCCCTTGCTGATGGAATACATGGCCCCATTCATTCTTTTCTTTACACGGATCAGTCGTCCTGGTCACTTTGCAGAAAAACAGCCCCAAAGCATGATGTTTCCACCCCCATGCTTTACAGTAGGTATGGGGTTCTTTGGATGCAACTCAGCATCTTTCTTCCTCCAAACACGATGAGTAGAGTTTTTACCAAAAAGTTCTATTTTGGTTTCATCTGCCCATATGACATTCTCCCAATCCTCTTCTGGATCATTCAAATGCTCTCTAGCAAACTTCAGACGGGCCTGCACATGTACTGGCTTAAGCAGGGGGACACGTCTGGCACTGCAGGATTTGAGCCCCTGGCGGCGTAGTGTGTTATTGATGGTAGCCTTTGTTACTTTGGTCCCAGCTCTCTGCAGGTCATTCACTAGGTCCCCCCTTGTGGTTCTGGGATTTTTGCTCACCGTTCTTGTGATCCTTTTGACCCCACGGGGTGAGATCTTGCGTGGAGCCCCAGATCGAGGGAGATTATCAGTGGTCTTGTATGTCTTCCATTTTATAATAATTGCTCCCATAGTTGATTTCTTCACACCATGCTGCTTATCTATTGCAGATTCAGTCTTCCCAGCCTGGTGCAGGTCTACAATTTTGTTTCTGGTGTCCTTTGACAGCTCTTTGGTCTTGGCCATAGCGAAGTTTGGAGTGTGACTGTTTGAGGTTGTGGACAGGTGTCTTTTATATTGATAACGAGTTCAAACAGGTGCCATTAATACAGGTAACGAGTGGAGGACAGAGGAGCCTCTTACAGAACAAGTTACAGGTCTGTGAGAGTCAGAAATCTTGCTTGTTTGTAGGTGACCAAATATTTATTTTCCACCATAATTTGCAAATAAATTCTTTAAAATCAGACAATTTGATTTTCTGGATATTTTTTCTCATTCTGTCTCTCATAGTTGAGGTATACCTATGATGAAAATTACAGGCCTCTCTCATCTTTTTAAGTGGGAGAACTTGCACAATTGGTGGCTGACTAAGTACTTTTTTGCCCCAATGTATATTAAAACATTTATATTTAGTACTTTGTTGCATATCCCTTGCTTGCAATGACTGCTTGAAGTTCTGCGATTCATAGACATCCACAGGTACTGGGTGTCTTCTCTAGTGATGCTCTGCCAAGCCTCTAATGCAGCCATCTTGAGTTCTTGTTTGTTTTGAGGGCTTGTCCCCTTAGGTTTTCTCTTCAGCATATGGAAGGCACGCTCAATTGGATTTAAATTGGGTGACTAGCTTGGTCATTTAAAAATTGTCCATTTTTTAGCATTAAGAAACTCTTGTTTTGCCTTAGCAGTATGTTTGGGAGCATTATATTCTTGCAGGATGAAACACCTTCCAATGTGATTGGAGGCATTTACTGGAACTTGAGCAGATAAGATGTTTCTATCCACCTCAGAATTTTTTGTGTAACTGTTACATCATCAATGAAAGTAAGAGTGCCAGTACACGTGGCAGCCCTACATGCCCAAGCCATAACACCCCAACCACCATGTTTAACAGATGAGGTGGTATCTTTGGATCTTGTACAGTTCCTTTTCATGTCCACACTTTGCTGTTACCATCACTCTGATACAGGTTCATCTTTGTCTTATCTGTCCACGAGAAATTTTTCCAGAATTCTGCATGCTCTCTGAAGTACTTTTTTCTCAAACTGTAATGTGGTCATCCTGATTTTGTGGCTAACTAGTGGTTTGCATCTTGCAGTGTGGCCTCCGTGTTTTACCAATATCTTTAATGGTTTTATTCTTGGTTTTCAGCCTCATAAAGGCTTCTTTGACTTTTATTGGCGCAGCTGTTTTGTTCACGTTGAGCAATGGCAACTACAGACTCCAAAGGGGAGATACAAGCCTAGGTATCGTATGCCTGTTCTAATGAGGCAATGAAACACACCTGAGGAATCACAAACACCTGTGACCCCAATTGTCTCAAACATTACGGTGCCCTACAATTCGAGGGTGCATGTAAAAAAAGAGTCATAATTTCTGAATTCTATGACCGAAATGTATGCAAATACCCTTAAATTAAAGTCTGCAGTATACACTTTAATCATGTCTGAATTGTTTTGTTTATATTTGTAAACCATGGAGCAGAGGGTTAAATAAGGAAAATGTGTCTTTGTCCCATACATTAAGAAGGCCACTGTAGCTTACATATGCGATACTTGTGTAGCCTACTCGGCGTCTGTGTGTCCGTAGGAGTTTTCTCATACTTACTCTTTTTTTCCTCTCATCTAGAAGAGTGTATAAACAAGCGTGTGTAAGCGTGTTTCATAATGGATTCAGCCTACCATTGGTACCTACATTGTGCCTAATGCCAACTGTACCTCTGTAATACAAAATGAGATAGATAGATAGATAGATAGATAGATAGATAGATAGATAGATAGATAGATAGATAGATAGATAGATAGATAGATAGATAGATAGATAGATAGATAGATAGATAGATAGATAGATAGATAGATAGATAGATAGATAGATAGATGCCTTTTGTCCAGTGTGCAATTGAATATTCATTTATGAGTGTTATTTAACATTTTTTGCATAATTGCAGAGAAATCCTATTTATTCATTTATTTGGTAATTGTGGATGAATCTTTATGGGGTACAGGGTAGACCTGTCAAATAAAAGGTACACCTTTTTAATTTTATATTGTGCCTTTGCATTGCGGGATTAATTTTATCCATTTTGTACTTAATCATTTCTTTGGTGGAATTTAATGTTTTTTTTGTCTTTTATTGCAGACATCATCAAGCCGGGGATTTAGTAAAAACATGAAGCTAGAGGCTGTCAATCCATTGAGTCCTGCAGACATCTGTGTAGCCACTATTAGTAAAGTAAAAGGAAGACTGATGTGGCTTCATCTTGAAGGTAGCCACCACTGCTTTCCTCTTAACTTATCTAATGTAATGTAATATTGAACATTGTGAATTAAGCATACTTTTAGCTCAGTACCTCTGATTACACGTGACATCCACACTACATTTGTTTTCTAATAGTGGAGGGACAGAAAATGTGGTGGATATATATTAAGAAAATACATATTTAATTTTATAGCATTAGTTCTGATTTTGTAATCAACTAAAATTTAGTGTGAATATTACAGAGGTGTAATGGCACTGTGGTACAGTATATATTATTATTATATTATTGGTGCTTCTGTGTATCATCTTTCCAGAGCAGCCAATCTTATATATAAACATCTAAGTGTGGAAGTGTGTATGTCTGTCTGTCCAGCCCGGAAGTGAGAGGTGGTGTTGGGGTAAGGGCTCCACCTCCGAGGAAACAGAAACTCACTTAGATGCTGATAACACAAGCGAGGCCAGCACGTCGGCAAAACGAAACCTCCGAAGAAAGAGTCACTCGCTTACCACTAATACAGAAACGAGGAGAGCACATCGGGCAAAATGGTATCCCTTTTACTTTTCCTTCCACCGCTGTTACACAAGCGAGGTGAGCATGTCGGCAAAACGAAACCTCCGAAGAAAGACAAAGTTGCTTAGCCGCTAATACAGAAGCGATGCGAGCACATCTGCAAAATGAAACCTCCTAGGAGAGAGATGCCCAGAGTAGTTCCTTTCAATTACCTGACATCTGTACATTTCAGTTTTGTTTCTGACGATTTCAATACTTTCTAGGACCCCAGGCTTTTTACAGCACGGGCTTACACAGCTAGTATGTTTATAATCCTTTTCAAGTTCTGGTGGTGCCTGATAGGTTCCTGATAGTTGCACACCAGGAAATCGATCATGCCAGATTAAGGATTAATATTTTTCTTGTATTGTTTTGAATGTTTTTAAATTACAGTTTAGCTCTGAGAAATGGGTGCAACTGAAGAGAGTAAGAAGCAAAGCACCTCACTGCAAAAAATGCAGTTTTCCTTTTGTAGTATTCAATTGGCTATTTGTACAACTGAATTTGTTTTTGCTTGGCTGGTAGATTGTGTCTTTTGTGTTTTATAAGAGGTATTTTTGTGGCAGCAAAGGCTGTGTTTTTATAATAATACAATACATAATAAATGTTTCAGGTGAAGGGTCTTATATGTTAGTTATTTTCTGGACAGAGTACATCTCATTAAGATAGGGTGGGCCACACCAAATGCAAAACATAAAATATACCAGAGCTCTAAAATTATGTGTAAGCAGTGTTCCTGCTGCAGACCTTGGCAATGCATTATTTTCTTCAGCTTCTACCCTAAGTTAAAAATGGAAATGAAAACTGCTTGAAAATGCATACTGCCTACTTGTTGGTAGAAAACATGTTATTCAGCAAGCCCCAGGGGTACTATGTTGCAATATTGGTATGTTAAAATAAATAAAAACCACAATGAAAATAGTCAGAATCTGAAACTTGAGCAAGAATATTGCCAGGTTTTTTTCCAGTTTCTGTGTTGTGCTATATGTAGTAGAGCCTCTGGGGTAATTTAGACTTCTCTTCCACAAGCAGGTAATATAGGAGCTGCCTGAAGCTGACCTTGCAGTGAGGTCATAGCTGCTTGCCCTCAAGTCTCTGACTGCTTCAGTTGCTTTAGGCATCAATGTTTAAAATGTTCCCAATGGGAATTGATGGCAGTTACAGTACTTTGTCACTAATGCTTCTATGTATTTTACTGTTTAAGGTCTGTGATATTCCCCTTCAGCTTTCTCGGTCTCTTAGGTTTTATTTCTTGTCCCAGTTTTACTGTATATGTTAAACTCCCTTTGTTACATTTTGATTTAACTTCTTTCCTCTGAAGACCACCTTGGACAAATAGATTCCCTTGTTCACCTTACCCATTTCATCATACAACATAGAAATCCTGGACTGTTAGAAGTTACATTGGAGGCAACTTTATATTCTGTATGCTTGAATAGTTAATGGGTGCAAAATGTTGGGTTACATGCAGGCACAGTAAAATAATGTAGGATTGGTAATTCAGTTAGGGAAGCTCAGACGTACATCAGCTATTTTGCCATCTGACATCTATTGAACCCTGGCATCATTTCTCACTGGAGTGCCCTCCTTGTCAATTTTCGGTTATCTCCTTACATTTAGGTGGGTGGGTTTTCTCCGTCTTTACCAAGACAGGTTGGCAAGTTGATTAGCCCAGTATAGATCTGGTTGGGGGTTCATGAGTGTGTCATTTCATGGACAGGCCTCCTATTCAAACATGATTAGAGTCAGCATTGCTGGGTTCTGCCCTGAAAACAATCAGTGGACAGAGAAGAGTCTATATTTGAAGGATACTGTTGGCACAAATTTTTCATCACAATTTATATTAACAGCTAGTCATAACAGAGGAGGATATGCAGAGAGTGATTCTGAGGACAGCTTGACTGAGAAATTGCTGCAGCCAGTTTAGAAGAACTGTCCCTTTTGCATTATCTTTGTCACAATTTTAATCTGAGGTGTGTGGTGCTCTGTTTTATATGTTAACATCTAGTTTAGTAATTGGTCTTTCTGTTTATGGGACACTTTACTTATTTTTGATCATGTATAATGAATACAAATGATAGAGAAATGAGGGAAAAAGCAAATTTATTGCCATTATGGCAGTTCAGAAACTATATTGGAGCAACACCTGTGTCACCTTCAACAACTGTTTTCAAGTTGCTTCTTCTAACAAAGACAGCCACTGGTAGCTTTCTTTATTTCCTACGCTGTGGAATGTGAAAAGGCAGAAAATACAGTGGAGCAAGTGTGAAGTTAATGATCTTCTCGTTTCTGACTATGAGAAAAAAAGGATAGGCATGTGCGTTGCTATACAGACTCCAGAATTTTCTGCTTCCTTCATGCAAGGAGTACAGGTACTGTTTTAATGGCTGCTTCCAATTTGCATCCATTTCTTTTGGAATAGTGGGTACCTTACTTGCAGGAGAAAACAAATTGGTATTTGTTAATTACATTAGAATGGCCAATGTGTGTTTTTAACAAAATAGTCTTGTTTTCTACATTCCCTTTGCATGAAACCACAGATTGTAATATATGAATTAGATTGGGAGTGACAATATATATATATATATATATTGGCATATCACTTTGACAGATAGCATCTGATAAAGGACTTAAAACAATGTAATTAAACTTTTTCATGATTTGTGATATTCAGAGACTGGCAACTTGTTGCATGTTAGTCAGACATGCAAGGTAGACTTTCACTGTAGTCTGTACACATTACAATGTTACTACTACTACCCTATCAGTGTCTAGCATTCTTCCACTTTACAGTAATTTAAAGGAATTTCATTATTAAAGCAATAAAAAGTATTTTATTACTGCAGTGTCCCAAAGCATAAAAGTACAATGTTTACAATTTATTTTAATTGCATTTGTATTCTAGTTGCATTTGCTTATGTTTTGTTGTGTGTAAAATGGAATGTTTTTTAGATTTGTTATAGTAGGTGCTGTGGACCTTGCCAGGAAAAGAAGTTTCGGAAGTATAAGATGAGATGATATAGTAGGGGAGTAGCTGTAAGAAAGGAAAAATATATCATTATTATGGTTTAAGAAAACTGTGATAATCATGTGGTGAGAAATAAATTGCTCGATAAATATTTTAACAGTTTACATTGCTATTGTTGGTTACACTGAGCCCTCTGGAAATAATTAACCGGTCTACAAGTATGTAAGGTTTGTATTAATTAAAATAACATTACAGCACAAAAGCAGTGTCCTTGAAAGTATCTGGAAAAAAGAAGTTCCTGCAACTATATATTCAGTAATTAGGCCGGAAGAGTTCAGGAGAGATTTATATTGTTCACTCAGTTATTAAGCTATAGCTGGAAGGAAAAGTTTTTTTTGTTTTGTAACTTTAGATTTTGTAGCTAAAACAACATTTGACAACCTTTAAGAATGTGACAACAGCAGTAACTGAATGAGACATTGGGACAGGTTAACTATAAGCTAAATGAATACATTTCTTGTGGTCTTCCTCCATTTGAAATGGTATTGTATGTTTAGTACTCTACACCATTACTGAACATGAAGACTTTCATCTTCTTGAAAAGATCAATAAATAAGAAGTCTTACACAGTATTTTTTGTCAATACTTTAGTGATTTTATGTCAAATATTATGTTTGCTTTTGGATATAGTTAATTTGGCTAGAGATAATTAATAAACATAGCATAACAGAGCATGTTTGTTAACTCTTTATATAAGTTCACTTTCCTACATAGTCACTTTCATTTGCGATGCAGTTTTCCCAGCATTGTACCAACTTTTTAATGCCCAATTGCTACTCCTCCCGCCTTCACCGTTTCCAATATAAATATAAAAGTATGGAAACATTTTGAACATCCCTTGTAGGTAGGTAGGAGGGTAGGTAGGTAGGTTTTTTAGAAATAAGTGAAATAATTTCTATCATACAGTAAATGTTTGAGGTGTTTTAACAGTGTTCTTATTTTACTCTTTATTTTACACTCTTATATTCCTGTATAATTCACTATCTCACTCGGACAGAGGCAGTGGTGCTGTAAGAATTATGTTTCTAGACTTCTCTAGCACTTTTTTAGGAGGCCCAGACCCCTCATGGACCCTGTGATCATCAGAGGTGACTGTGTGCAGATGGTGCAGACCTATAAATACCTGGGAGTGCAGCTGGATGATAAATTAGACTGGACTGCCAATACTGATGCTCTGTGTAAGAAAGGACAAAGCCGGTTATAATTCCTTAGAAGGCTGGCGTCCTTCAACATCTGCAATAAGATGCTGCAGATGTTCTATCAGACGGTTGTGGCGAGCACCCTCTTCTACGCGGTGGTGTGCTGGGGAGGCAGCATTAAGAAGAAAGACGCCTCACGCCTGGACAAACTGGTGAGGAAGGCAGGCTCTATTGTTGGCATGGAGCTGGACAGTTTGACATCTGTGGCAGAGCGATGGGCGCTCAGCAGGCTCCTATCAATTATGGAAAATCCACTGCATCCACTAAACAGTGTCATCTCTAGACAGAGGAGCAGCTTCAGCGACAGACTGCTGTCACTGTCCTGCTCCACTGACAGACTGAGGAGATCGTTCCTCCCCCAAACTATGCGACTCTTCAATTCCACCCGGGGGGGTAAACGTTAACATTATATAAAGTTATTGTCTGTTTTTACCTGCATTATTATCAATCTTTAATTTAATATTGTTTTTTGCATCAGTAAGGTGCTGCTGGAGTATGTGAATTTCCCCTTGGGATTAATAAAGTATCTATCTATCTATCTATCTAAAATACATTTTAATTTCTACTTTCTCATGACTAGCAATATTTTCAGTCTGGCTGGTATGCCCTGCCATCTTGTAATTTTAGTAACACATCCGCTTGAGTGTCATAGTTCGTAGTATCATTAAAGAATGAGTTAGCTACAAATATATAAATCATTCAGGCCCATGAGCAATTTGATTTGAGAATGTAATGCAATTATAATATTTGTATATTGTTGTGACCTATGTGGTATTTAATTACATAGAACTGCACGCTTGGGTAATGAATTTCAGTTAAAATACGAATAGCTAAATAGCAAAGTAGGAATGCAGTAAAAGACAAGGCTTTCTTGAATGTCATAAGTGATCCTATAAATTTCACGAAACAAGAAGGAAGCTGAAAGGTGAAGATAGCATTACACGTTTCCCTGGAGTCTTTGAACATTAAAAAAAATTAAACCAAATGATTATTTAGCATAGTAATGCCAATCAGCAGTAGTTATTTGAAATGGAAAGGGTGTTGTGAGTAAAGAAAGAATGAGTATAGAAGGTAAAGACTATACCCAATTGTATACTTTCTGCACAGGTGAGATGTTCTTTTAGACCAGGGGTCTCCAACCTTTTTCCCCTGAGAGCTACTTTTACAAAATGAAAATGGCCGAGAGCTACTCATGTTTTCTAACATTTATATTCTCATAGCTTGGGCTACATTTTCTAGTGTATCTTACACTATTGACTTAAAACATGAATGCTGCCAAAACAATTCAATTACAAATACACAGATATTACTTATTCATTTGTCATTTTGTTACATATCACTGTTTCACTTCATAAGAGTATTCACATGTCCAGTTGCATGTGTGATGTGTTTTTTAGTTCGTCAGATGACTGGCACTGCATGGAGTCAACAAGAGAGGGAGGTGTATGGTGGAGTGTAGCCACTTAGGTTCACTCTTATGGAGTCATTTAAATGTTCATCTGTCAGTCTTTGATTTCATGACATTCATGTCAGAAACGGCAGACTCACAGAGTTATGTAGACCCAAACAAAGCAGACATTTTCAGAGCTGCTTGGTGAAGATTCTTATAGTTATCTGGCTCTGCTAAGCTCCAGAAATGCTGAGAATGCTGTTGAGACTTTAACTGCACATTATTTTGCAGGTTTACTAATATATTATATAACATATAAAATCCAATGTCTATCTCTATCTGTATGTCTGTCCGCTTTTTTACGAGAGAATACTTAACAGATTTAGATCTGTTTTTTTTTCTATAATTTGCTTGAACATTCCTGTTGATTTTGCAACTTCTGTCATTTCGCTATGCATCATAGTTCGCTTGCGGTACCAATGTATTTGCTCAAATCCGAGATCCACGCAACAGGCCGAAGGGAAGGGGCCTTCCTCACTCACTTGACAGCTTCGAGGCGTGTTCCTTAACTCCACTTAGCTAGTGAATGACAGAACAATTGAATTCAACTTTGTTTGATATTTAAAATAAAGTGTTACTTAGGTCTTGATGAGTTTGAGTCTGGATATTCTCTTTAGTGTATGCCACATTAAAAAGATAGATTGCAATTCAGATTATGGATTGTGATTTTGTGTTAAAAGGATCGTGATATGATTTTTTGGAAAGATTGCTCACCCCTAATTTGACTAATCAAGTTTTCAAATTTATGTAGGATTCATTAACCCTTTGGATTCATTAACCTACTTGAAAAGGGGTTGCGAGCTACTGGTAACTTGCGAGCGACATGTTGGAGACCCCTGTTTTAGAGTCTCACAGAGAGACAAAGGCTGAGATTTAATCCACAAACTTTTGCTTTGAATTAGCAGACTTGCCAGTCTTGAAAACCTTTTCCTTTACAGCTAGGCTACACTACCTGCCACACTTCTTCTTCTGGCTGCTCCCGTTAGCGGTTGCCACAGCGGATCATCTTTTTCCATAAATTCTATTCTTTGCATCTACCCGCCACATTATATATACATTAATATCCACCTTAATAAAAGTATGTGTCTGTGTGTCTGTCCAGTTGCCATAACTCTGTCATTCCAGAAGATGGCATATCACAAACATTTTTAGTAAGAACTGCATTGCATTTGTCATTCCAATCGATGGTGCATCACAGTTATTAAAGCTACGCTCATTGCTCAATTCCGAGTTTTCACTCAGATCAAATTTGCATATCTTGATGGTTCACATTCATAAGTACACAACACATCTGTCTATATAGATAGTATTCTTTTTTGTTATTATTTTGTTACATAGGCAATGAATTCTAATATTATCTACATAGTGACATTGTTATTTTCAGCTTCGTTTTCAGCGATTGTCTTTAATAAATAATCAAACCTAGTAAATTTGTCATTTGTCAGTAATCTTTCAGCAGTAGCAAGTATTATACATTTGTATAAATGTCAGGACCATTTCATTTCTGTTGGCACTGCTATTTTTGACTTCCTGCAAGCACTCGTAGTGACGGCAGGTTTCCAACAGATAAATAATTTCCTTACTGTAAGAAATGTGAACTGTGGTAACGTAGCTCTTTGAATTTAGGTCATGATGTTCCTTACTGTTTTCTGAAACTCTCATTCAGTGATCCTGGTTTGTTGTTTTGGTTTGAATTGCATAATTTTTTGTACTGAACATATATTTTTTTTCAAAGTATTCTGTATCATTCACAGTTTGGAAGTACAGCGCAAAAAAAATACAACATTAAGTGTGGAAACCTTTCTATTGATACTGTTTTATGCATAAGCATTGATTTTGTATATCTGTGTTTCTCACTCAGTATTAGATATGGCAGGGAAACTTTAAATGAATTTATAATGGAAAGGCCTTTTACCACTTTTATTTGTGCTTTTCTTATGTTAAAATAGGTACTTATTTTTTAGTAAGAATATATACAAACATGTTTTTCTCTCCAAAGGGGTTATTTTCCAGTATTTCCATCACTTATCAATAATTTATCAATCTCTGTTGCCATTTTTTTTATGTGTAGTGATTCAAGGGGAATCAAGTGCCATGTGCTGCTAATGGCTGTTTAACACTCCTCTTGCTGTCTAAATGGTGTCAAAATTACACACAAGTTGTGACTTAACCTACTCATTTGGATTGTAGCTACTCCAAAAAGTAGGCTCAGTTCTTCTCTTTCCAGTCAAGTAAAACATTCACCCTATGCTGAAGGTAGCACAGATGAAGACCCTCTCTCTCCTTACACAGCCATCTTTCTTGAGGGGATACAAAATATGGTGACTGAATGGGTATAATCCAACATGACCACAGTGAGCTCTGGACTAATATGAATGTACTGAGGGCTAACCTCATGGTACCATAAAAAGATATTGGAAATAAATTAAATAATTCTCAGTCAAGGTCATAAGTGACAACCACACAAAACAGACTGGAGAAAAGTGATGGATTTAATCAGCAAAACTCAGAATTAGAGGACTATAATTACAAAAACAATTTGAGATTATCTGGTATTATGATTGGCTTGGAAAGAAACAATTCACTAGACTTTCTCGATCAGCTCTGGCCCAGTTATCTTTCCAGGTCTCCCCTCTATTTGTCAAGATTATTAAAAAGTCCTTCATGAAGCATGCATGTTGCAAGACCTCTCATTTGAAGGAAATTAAATTTACTTTTTTCAGGACTTGCTTGTCAACTACAGACAGGGATTTCTAAACTGATTCATCCAGACCAAACTGGCTATCTAGTCCTATCTTGCAGCTGAGATTGTATTTTGTTTGTTGCATATATTTAATATTGTACCTGCCTTCCCTCTCCCCACAGAGTCCATCTTTATTAACATGGTTAAGATGCTTTACTCCAACCCCCCATCTAGTAATTTTCTGCCAGCTGTTCCATGTTTGGTCATCCCTCCCACTCTCGCTCAAGAGTATACTGGCAATTATTAAAACAAATATTATCCCCAAAATTAATTTAGCTATATACCCTTCCTGTTTCTCCCAATCAACCGCTTTCTGCTCTGGTGTTAAATCTGTTATTTCTTCATTCCTCTACAGAATCAGAAGAGACTATTTATCAAGCTTTCTACTCTGATCGGACAGAGCGCGTCTCCATCCCTGAGTTTTAACTGTACCATCACTCCTTGATCTTCTGGCTGATCTGGAGCTGGATCAGTCCTCCTTTGCATCTCCTTTCCTCACTTGTCCTAGAATCAGGATTCACTCCTTCTATTGTACAGCCTCCCTAATTAATTCAAGTCCCTCTAAACTTTTTCAAGGGGCTGTTATCTCTTATGCCTTTCAAATACAAGGACAAGTTGTAAACTGATTGGCCTGTAGCCAAGATGGCAACTCCACGCCCCTATATTTTGTAAACTTTGTCCTAAATAGTGGTAGTCGCACAATTTCTTCCTCCCCATTGTCTGAGTTCAAACCTGTTCCTTTAAACCCCTTGTTATTTTATCTGACTCACCAATCGTTTTCCCAACCTCTGTGCTATTTTGACTAAAAAATTTAAAAAAAAATCTTAATCACCAGCACACACAGATTAAATTCTCCCTGAGAACAGGTTTAGAGCCAGACCCCGTGTGTCACCTCTTTCCCATTAAACTCCTTGGCACCTTCCTTGTCACATTCAGAAAACATCCTCCAGCTGCTCTGTTCTGGCACTATGTGACCAAATTGCTCTCCATGGTCCTTTCTTTCTCAGTTCCCTTGCCTCTTCAAGTCCTGATTGTGCTTCTCGTGGACCTCTCCTGTTTTTTCTCGCTGTGCCTTTCTCTTACCCATAAAAGGCTTCTCAGATGCTGCTTGATTTAGTTTCTTACTTTAGGTTTTCACTCTCTTTTACCTCTTTTCTTCTTTTCTATCTCTGTTGGTATGTGAGCAAGCTTACCCATTGATGCAAAAACTGCTTTCATTTTTTTGTCACCATAACTAGTATGTCTGTTAAGATGACAAATGAATTATACATTCATTATGATATTCCATTCTTATGTTTTTGCTGTTGCTATGTAAATTGAATTAGAATTTAGTGTTGCTTTAAAAATGCAACAGGTGTTTTTTTTTCCCTCTCCTGTAAACTTCACACAGCACCTTTTATATCAAGGATGTTTGTGGTTGTGGGACAAGCATGTCTATAGTCAATACAGTGTGAGTAGGGAGAAAAGTAACCTCAACTGAAAGGAGATATTGTGAATTAGCATCACCACATTTGGAGAACACTTTGAAAAGACATTAGTAGCATTCCTTTTAAGTGTTTTTACTGTTGAATGGTCTATTGTTTTATTGAAGAACTGAAAACTGTGAATACAAAAACTTAAGTAAATTAAACATGTGCACTCATGTACAGATGGTAATAAATAAAAAACAGTGGTTAAAACTGTAAATAAAGCTATTCAGAAAAAGACATTTCTTTATAAAATAGTCTTAACAATGGATCCTCCTCAGCCAAGCTAGTCCTAATATACAGGCATTTTATATAACATATTGTAATATCACATGTTCCAGTCTGGCTTGAGGTGTCCATTAAGACCTTATTGAAAATAGACATACACTCTAACAGAATGTTCATTTGAGTGCAATAGATATATTATAATCTAACTTAATATTTTGCAACTTAATTATTAAATGAGAAGGATGAGTATGCACCTATAATGCTATAACCTAGCTACAATAAAAGTACATTACATTACAAGGTGATATGAGTGCATTGAATAAAGCAACTTAACATTGTATATGCATGTTGCCAAAGCTAATGGGTACTCAGTCGTTTGACCATTTACAATGTGGAAAGCAAATATTCTCTTTTAATTCCATTTGTTTTCATACCAAGAGTTAAGTTACATCATCTTACCAGACCTTCAGTTTAGATAATTTATGCTCATATGACAAACAACCCATAACAAATTTTAGATTTTATTTTAATCAAGAAAAAATAATCCATCTTGCAAAAGATCTGTGTGAAAAAGAACTCCCTTTTGCTTCCATGTCCATTAATAAGGTAATGAGAGCCAGGTGTAGCATCTTATTAGCTGATGATTATTGTTATTATTGGTAAATGGAGAATATAAAGGGACTTTCCAATGTTCTCACTTGTTGGCTTACCAGAAAATTGACTGATAGATGCTTCATAAAATTGCATATAATCCAAAAGCTAAAGTTGCTTCTGAACAGAGAGTGTAACTTTATCTTCTAGAAAGACATGACCATCTTGGATTTGTTCATTCATTAAGCCATGACCATCGTGGACTTGTTCAGTCGTTATGCACAGCACTATGTTTTGTGAAAGCCAAACATAAGAATCTTATACTTGGGGGGGGGGGGGGGGATATTTGGGGTTGGAAACCTGCTGTCACTATGAGTGCTTACAGTTATTGACCCTACCATGAAGTCTTCTGTATACATGTACATTTTAGAAAACAACAGCAAAAGCTTACCTGTAATTGGATTTAGGCATAAGGATAGTGAGCCTAAGTACACTGGCTAATCTTCAAGTGAATGGTTAAACAACAAGAATCAGACAATGGAATGGTCAAGTCCAGACCTCAAAGAAATCTGGATTCTGTGGATAGAACATACTATAGCTATACCTAAATGATTATCATCAAACATCTATTATCTAAAGCAGTGTTGTAAGGATATCATTCTTGTATATACAATATAAATATTAGGGCCAACCATAATGTATGTGCTGAAATCTTGTAAAGATCTTCTCTGCAGTAAGCATGGAATTAACAACTAACCATCGTTTTATCTGCTCAGTTGTATTAAACATGCAGGGTCATATGTTTTTGTAGGATTAATGTCAAGAGTTGCACATATCTAATCATATGACACTGTTTTTATTCATGTCTTGTTAAACGATTTGTAAGCAGAATGTGAATCTGAAGCAGTGATTGATATAACCAAATCAGCATCATTACAACATCTAAATAACTTACAAAGGTATTTTGGGGTGGAGTGGTGGCTCTGAGGCTAAGGATCTGCGCTGGTATCCCAAAGGTTGCCGGTTCGAATCCCCGTCACTGCCATAAGAGATCCTACTCTGCTGGGCCCTTGAGCAAGACCCTTAACCTGTAATTGCTCCAGGGGCGCTGTACAATGGCTGACCCTGCGCTCTGACCCCAAGGGGTATGTGAAAACTAACAAATTCCTAATACGAGAAATCGTATAAGGCAAAATAAAGAACAAAAAAAAAAGTAAAGTTACATTTCTTTTTTTTCTCCAGGAACCTAGCTAACCATTCTCTTTTCAATTCCATCAAACTTCTGTTGCTTGTAAGATTCAATGCCATGAAGTATTTAGAGATGCTCTTCTCAAGCATGTTAGCACATGTACATTACACTCATTGGTCTCTACATTCCCACACTGGCCAGTCCCAAACCTTACCTGATGCCGTGGTGGTTGTTCTCTCTCCTCCACTGGAGTTCTCTTGCAGGATTTATCACTGCCCTATGCAGTCCAATGTTGCCCTTGCTTCTAGCACTCTCTTGTCACCTGGGCATTGTTTGCATAAATATCTGTTCAATTAGCCAGTCAGCTTGTGTAGGATTTAAACTGCCTGACATAATTAAGTGAGTTGACACAATTTTTTTATCTGTTGTCTACAAGAGATGAGGGACCTTTGTCAGAATTATTTGCTTCATTCATTTTTTACATTGTTACTTTTCATTTCCCAGAATCAAAATCTATAAAAAAAATAAAGGACTCTGGAGAACAATAACAGTTATTCTATGTAAATTCTGTGCAAAGCATAATGCTTATAATTGGCACCAGTACAAGTAAGCATGGTCATTACTGTCATTGTGGGCGAATCTTGGAAATTAAATTACAAACACCTGCTGGCACATAACTTACTCTTGTTCTTGTGTGTACTGTTCTTATAAAAAATACATTTCAACCAACTGTTACTCATTCAAGCCAATGTGGTTAAAACTGACTGGGCTTTGAAGTAGATATGATCGTTGCTGCTATATTACATTCTTTTAAACTGTAAGAATATCCAGAGTGGTAAGCATACAGCTATTTCAGTACTTGCTTTCATTTTCAAAGCATAGATCTTTTTTTTATTTTTGTAAATGTGAGAATTATATAGCTTGTTATAAGAAACATCCCACCCTAGTGCGACTTCTGTTCTATATTTTTTGAAAACTTTGCAGTCCTGCATCTAATTTTCTGATATTTTACATGGCTGAGACATAATTTTTTATTTTACCAGAAGACATTTTTACCGGTGGGCGGCACGGTGGCACAGTGGTAGCGCTGCTGCCTCGCAGTTAGGAGACCTAGGTCCTTCCTGCGTGGAGTTTGCATGTTCTCCCCGTGTCTGCGTGGGTTTCCTCTGGGTGCTCCAGTTTCCTCCTGCACTCTAAAGACATGCAGGTTCGTGCCCAGGATTTGTTCCTGCCTTACGCCCTGTGTTAGCTGGGATTGGCTCCAGCAGTCCCCTGTGACCCTGTGTTAGGATATAGCGGGTTGGATAATGACTGACTGGCATTTTTACAGAATTATATACTTTGGGACAGTGTCTTAAATAATGTGACCAACAGAAGAAGTAAAATAATTAAAGAATCAATGTTATTCCATATTTGTAAAAATGTATAACAACATATCATTCTTAAACTTACATAATCCAATTCATGTTCACAAAGGGGCTTTGCCTATCCTGCCAATATTGCGCACAAGGTTGGCTGTAGACAATGTGTCCATATAAAAGTGCATAGTCTATGCAACAAATCTACTGTATAATGGAACACTGAGGTCTGTGTGTGTCCCGTCACTCCAACCTATCTGAATGGTCAGTTTGACTTTAGTGACACGATTCAAAGAGGAAGTGTGAAACACAAAGGAGTAGGACGCATGCTGAGACTCACCTTCCAATACAGGAAGTATAAAAGTGGACAGGATGCGAGGAAATCGCCTCGAATAACAGAGTCTGAGGAGCATACTGTATGGGAGTGCTGGCAAGGAGAGGTTTGGGGACACACAGGGATACCGAGGAAAGGTGCTGAAGGCACGTTGGGCAAGAGATAATCAAATATATTTATTCTGTTACCTGTCTTTTAACAGATAATGTGTCTTGTTCTTTACATAATATTAGTGTGGAAATTAATAAATAATATGTGTCTATTAGAAATGTCATGTTTAAAACAATTAATCAGTTGTTAAACTAATGTACTTCAGTCATATTGGAAAAAAAATTATTGCTTTTATTCCCTAAATTAATTTTGGAGAATCTACTTTAATAAAGAACATCTAAAAAGTTTATTTTAACAAATTAGGTTATACTAAATAAAGTGTTTACAGTTTGGAATGTTGAAAATGTGCAAATGTCAGCACACCTTTATAGCCATTTAATGGAAATTTGAAAATAAGCATTGCATAAGCATTAAGCAATGTATGTATTAAGGTTTTTCAAAATTATATATATACATAGTATATATTTATACACACCAGTTATCAAATGCCTTTTACAGGTTCATGTTAAATTAAAAGGTGCCATTTCAAATTATTACATTATTTTGAAAGGTGTTCTTCATGCAATGCTGTATGTTCTCTTTTCAGGTCTAAAGAAGCCACTTCCAGAGTACATTGTTGATGTGGAGTCTATGGATATTTTTCCTGTAGGCTGGTGTGAAGCCAATGGGTATCGTCTTACTCCTCCCCAGAGAACTGTCTGTATGTACTAAATATTAACTTACAGTATAGGCAGTTTATTGCCAGGAGCAGTTTTGTTACTTAAACTGGTGAAATGAGTATAAATTATTTTGTACCGTAATTGTTCTAACATAGGAAAATGCTTTATAAAGTATAAACAGGTTAATTAGCATTTGAGTATTTTACATTTCCAACATTACACAGTAAGATTACTGTAATTCCTAACAGACAACTGCAAAATTTTAGGAGTATACTTTTTTTAAATGGTCAATAGGATATATTTTTTATAAAAACTACATTGCAATACTGTTATTGCTCCATGCATTGATGATTATCTGTATTACAGAGACCATGCTATTAAAAAAATCTCTTAAATGGTGTAGGCCTGCTCCAACAGAGTAGGCCTCACCACTTCAAGCCACCTAGCCCCAAACTCAAAGAGGTCAGCTTACAGCCTGCACAGGCCCAAGTGGGCAAAGGCTTAAAAATATCCTTGAAGGGAGAGAGGAAAAAACTCTTAATCCTCTGGCCCAAGAGGACAAAGCAAAGTTTAAGAATGTATTAAAATAATTCAAAAAGTACTGAAAAGAAAACAGAAACAGGAACAAAAACAATGGAAACAAAATGGGTTGCCTAAAATGCAAACCTAAATGCAAACAAAACCAACTCAAATAACCAAAAACAGTACTGTACCTTAATGCTAGAGCTGGGTTCAAAACCTGGAAATACGAAACCAAAGTGGAAGCACAAACCAGAGGACTGGAAGAGAATAACCTTAATGCCTAGGCAGCCATTTCATGTGCTACCCTTTATTAAATTGCACTGGGAGCAGTTTCCAAGCTGTGGTATCAAGTAACCCTGCCCTGGCTCATCTTTAAGTGCACATGGCACACAACATGCAAAATAAATAACACTAACATAATGTAAAACTTTTAAACAAGATACTGTACACATTAAGGAATACTTATAAAGGAAGACAAAAACACAATCGTTGAAAAACAACAAAAAATGAAATTAACAACAATAAGACGATACCATGTATGGAATGGTTTAACAGGATAATATTTTTAAGACATGTTCTCAATCATTTGCAAAGTATTTCTGTAAAATGGTACATGCTAATAAGCATAACTTGGCATATAAGCCTGCTGGTGTAAAGATCATGAAAAGTAATTTTTACTCCAAATCTATAAAAAAAACACTTATTTTCATACCAAATTTAAACTAATTTTACTGCAGTTGTATAGCTTGTATTATTTAATTGAAAGACTTTCAGTACTCAATTATACTTGGTTTATGTTCTACGTGTACTGTGGTTAAGACTTCATGACATTTTGTACCAGAGTAATTCATCCATTTTCTTAACCCATTTACCCAGGCCAGGGTCACAGGGCAGCTGGACCCTATTCCAGGAATCATTACATGTGAGGCAGGAAAACAACTGGAGAGTGTGCTAATCCACTACAGGGTAAATGAACTCACTAGGGTCAATTCAGCAATGCCGACTCTCCTAACCTGCATGTCTTTGAACTGTGGAAGGAAATCAGGGCACTTGAAGGAAGTCCACACAGATTCGGGGCGAATATGTAAATTCCATGCAGGGATAACCTGAGACACAAACTTCAGTCTCCTTATTGCGAGGCAACAGCACTACCACTGCCCCACCATGCCTCCATGCAAGAATAATAACCTAGATGACTGTTTTCACCATTTTCCTTTCATTTTTTATTTGACTGGAACTTTTTTTTGGACCCTATCATCAGCAAGTCTAATTAGGTACATATTGCTCTGCCATGTATGTCATTGTCCTCAATGTTGCCATGCTCACCCATACATAACTCCATGGGGACTAGGTAGTAAGCACAGTGCATACTTTAATTCTATGTTTGTACACTAGTAAATTTATTTAGAGAGTGGCAAAACTCCTTTTGCTTTTGATGAGTCTAAGGTTCTGTTAAACCTGTTGTTAAACACAACATGGCTCAGTTCCCATCCTAGACAGCTGCCATCTTTCTACTTGGCTTTTTTTTGGTGTGTTCCATCCACTGGGGATACCCTTCTTCATGTTTTTCTGTAGAGCTGGCCCACCCATTTAGATTACAGAGACAAACTCATGAACAAGAGCCGTTTGTATCTACATCTTAAGCTGTAGAATTCCTGGTTGCGATGCTAACTTTTCCTTTGCTCCTGTTTCTATCCAATTGCCCTTACTCATCTTGCCTGATGCGTGCTGCTGATTTCCCAGACAATGAGTACTGGTTTTACTGTTGTGCAGATATAACATTTGTTTGAATGGTTACAATTACTGGCTTTATATCTGATTGCATGCAGTTTTGTTTAGTGAATAGGTACTTAACCTATTCCCATCAATTAATACATATTAAAGCCATTCTGTTTGGTGCCAACAACATAGCCCAGTAGTAGCAGCATTATGGTGTGGGAAATGTTTTCCTGTCACACATTAAGGTTCCTGAAGGCTACTAAAAATGTCTGACAAGAAAAATGTATCTGAACATCAATGCTGAACAAGTTCATCTGTTCATGGCTACAGTTTATCCATACTGTGATGTTCCATGTCACAAGGTACATATTATCACTGAATAGTTCTACAAACAAGACAGTGATTTTTCATTGCTTGTTTGGCCTGCACTCCCAAACTCAACACTATCAAGCCTCTTTGACAACACAGAAGAGGCCCACCCAGTCTGACTTACTCAGAGCTGTAAACACTAAGTTTCAGCTTAGCATGCCGTAAACATGAGGAGTTTGCAAAATGACACAAAATGTCCCAAAATATATTCAAAACTTTTCAAGGTGGAGCTTGCCCGTTAAACCCTGGCTTGGGCACAAAATTGTATACAAAGAATCTTTGACAAAATTAGAAAATTAGGCAAAAAGAACAAAAAGGAGTTGCCAGAAACAACTCCAACAGCAACAGCAAATAAGTCCCCAAACACTAATCGAGAATTGTAATCCTTAAACAGAAGCAAGGAGGCCAGAGAAACCAGAAAAATCCAAAGAAAATAGCAATATTCATAAAACTCCAATGCAATGATGTCTGATCTGTGCTTACTCAGCTCTTGCCTTAAATAGCCAGAGTAAGAGCTCAGAAGAGCTGATGTCAGGGATGCCTCACCACCTGTGACTCAACAAGCAAAACACACGGAATAAAGGCACAGTACATTATAATAATACAAAATACAAAACACATAAAAATAATCATTCCAAAATGACAATAAAACATAAAATACACATAAATATGGACTATTATATAACAAAGTGGGCCTCGAAATGGACTAGCACCCAGTCCAAGGTTGTTTCCTTCCTTCTTGCCAGTGCTGCTAAGATAGCCTCCAACCGACCCTGTGACCCTGAATTGAGTTTGAGATACAGGTGGGTCTCTGGTTACAGTAGTTCCTAGAAACACATGAGCACATAAAACCCAAAAATTATTCTTTTCGATTTCTTTTCAGTGAATGTTCATTTACTGAATTCCATTTTTGACTTATAAACAAAGCAAACTAGCCTTGATGCAAATGAATAAATAGCATTAATTACTAACGTTGAGGAATAGTGATGCACACTACAGACTTTGTCATCATTTACACTCATTTTATGTGCACAGCAAGCTCTGTCACAGGTAAGCAGCAGGCCATTTAGATGAGGGTAGAAACTGCTGCTTCTAACTCCCAACCGTCTCTGTGAACATCCCTGCTGCAAGGTGAAGGAGACAATCAGCAAACCCTTGGCAAAGACAGCACCTCTGTTGTCAGTTAGTGGTGTGTTTTCGTGCCATCTTTATTTCTTTTCAAATCAAGTTATATCATTATAAAATGTCTAAGCAAAAGGTCAACATGTACAGTACTATACATACCTGTGTTTCATTTTATTTTGCATTATTTGTGTTTTGCAATTTAAAGTACAGTAATTTTGTCTTTCTGTCATTTTATTACACTTGAAAAGATTTTCAGTAAAATAAGTAAGGAGGAATTATGCATTTTTACTAATATTTTTTGCGCAGGTTCTGAGTTTCACACAAAATCAGGTAAAGAAACATCATCAGGAACTGAAATCATTTGTAACCTCAGGGACACGTACTGTATACATAGTTCATAAAAAATAATATACACACACATATAATATATACAAATGTGTATATATATATATATATATATATACATACAATATGTGTATTTATTATTAGACCCAACTAAATTGCATACATTTTTAATTTTTTATGGGAGCAGACAATATTTGATCAGTAATTAACAGGCAAATTATATCTTTTGCTTTGTAGGCCAGATAAAAAAAATAGCAGTAGTGCAACCTGAAAAACAGTAAGTTGGTTTCATATTTGTTTTTTTTAACTTGTATTTTCTTGAACCTATATATTGTGTGAATTGATGTTGATGAGATTCAGATTGAGTGGTGAGACACTTTTCTGTTGCACAGTACAAATGTTTATACTGTATATCAATGACACATTTCTCTGCTACTTGATTATGACAAATTGAATGTGTACAACATTTTAAGCAAATTGTTAAATTAACCGGTTACACCCTTTCCTCCTGTTTAGTAGTTTTATGTGCCAGTCGTATTTTATAGTCCTTCTGACTCATGAGTTGAAGGCTCCCTGTTTCCTCATGTGGTTGTTTCATCCACCTTTCAGGTCACAGCCATTATTAGGAGTTCACTGAATTCAGTTTAGGAGACCTTTCTGAGTGCCAGGGGCCTCATAATGTGCCTTTGTGGAATGAATGCTGAGTCCACATTTCCTTGTGAAATTCCTACCTTCTCCTTCCTTTTGTAGTTAATCACCCCATGGGGGATAGAGATGAACAAGAAAATTAGTTTCATTAGTCATCACTCAGCTTTTTAATGATGAAGATTTGGCACCATAATGTAGCACCAAGATAGCTTTGCATAATTTGTAGCTAATTTAGAAATATTTTTGTTATGCATTTTCCACCGATGGAAGACTATGTTTCCCCACCTCTTCATGTAAGAGAAGCTCTTTCAAGGGCTGGCAGCAGTGCATGAATGCTGGTCTTTAAACAAAAATACTTTTTAACAACATTGTGCAAAGTGTGACATTACATTGGAGGACAAGGTTTAAACATATACTGCTTATTTTGACACTATTTAAAATATATATTGCCTTGCACAAGCATATGCATATTGTGGAGTTTGACAAAATTAGATAATAGCTACTGTTGCAAAAACCAGTTCTGTGTTAAAAAAGGCTGTAAAAATTTCAGCTACATATAAGAGGTCCCACATAACAAGATTTTGTTCATGGCTTGCTGACTTCACTTGCAGCTGTTTAATATTAGCACCCCTGAATGCACGTCCAAGATGCACTTTCACTCTGATAATTAGCAAACAGTTGTAAAAATAATACACTTTTACCATTGCGATATATTAGAAAAATGCAGAGTCCAGTATACTGGGGTGTCCAAGTCTGGAGACACTATGTATTAACCCTGTTTTGTTTTCTCCAGATTGGTTACCTCAGTGCCTGTGGAGAACATACCTCATAATATCTGTCCAAGTGCAACGCTTGATGCAGGTGAGTTTGGCCAAGTAATTTAATTTTTGGATTTTGCTAACCAATTTACAGTACTGGTAGATATGTTTAATTGTTTTAGTGGAGGGTGCAGAGGAAAAGTCAGTACTTAATATTTTGTAAAACACAGTATGTGTAAATTGTTATCACCTAGGGTAATTGTATAAAACCTTTAGGGGTTTAGTTTACCGTAGCATTTTATTATTTTTAATTGCTGGTGCATTCCATTGGAGGCTGAATGATGCTGTAAGTGTTGTGCTCCCTTGTCATTCCTTTTAAAATAACTGAATTTGTTATATGCAAAATAGGATGCTCAGCCAGGGTCTGTAGAATACCAGCTAGCATTTCCTTTCTTAGAATTAAGGTATGCTAAGTTTGTCAGACTCCATTTCTTTATTATTTTATTGGTTTTATTTGAAGAAAACAACATTCCATACGATCATGTCAAACTAAACAAACCAGAATTCAACCCCCACCCAAGAGAAAGAGAAGAGAAAATACAACATGAGCACATCTTTAATAACAACAAAGAAAGAAGAATGTCCTTTTCCCCAGATATAAATGCTTATTCTAAGATTTGATTAATTAGATCTTGCCATATTTTTAAAAAGTTTTGAACAGATCCAGTAAGGAAGAATATTTTTTTTTCCAATTTCAAATAGTATAGAACATCATTTGCTTACTGACTTATAACAGATGAGCTGGGATTCTTCCAGTTGAGCAATATAAGTCTACATGCTAATAGTGAAGTAAAGGCAATTACAGTTTGTTTGTCCTTCTCCACACAACTGTTAATGGATTAGGAGGGATTGTGACACCAAGGCTGTCTGAGAGGCATTTAAAGACTTTTGTTCAAAACGATTAATTTAGTGCTCACCCAAAACATGTGGGTGCAGTGAAGCTAGAGCTAAATTGCAACATTCACATATATATATATATATATATATATAGTTCTCTTTCTCTCTCTCTCTCTCTCTCTCTCTCTCTCTCTCTCTATATATATATATATATATATATATATATATATATATATATATATATATTCATGGCATTCGTAGTCTCAATCACAATCTGATTGTACGGGTGGTTACCTACCAGGTAACGCTTGTGGTTGGTCAGCAAGTTGACTAAAATCCGCCGCGGTGCCCTCTTTCAGTTGCGAGAAGCAGATCATAGAATGGTTGAAAATAGTTTTACTGTCAAATAATGCAAAGAGTACGCGACACGTGTTTTGCCCTAATTCTGGACTCATCAGGCATACACACTCACTGCACTCCCTCTCGGGAATCGAACCTCGGACGTCAGCACTAGAGGCGAAGCCCCTAACATTGCGCCACGGCATGTGGTTCGTTCATTTGACAGCACGTAGATCGGGGTAATTACATTCATGGCATTCGTAGTCTGAATCACAATCTGATTGTATGGGTGGTCACCTACCAGGTAACGCTTGTGGTTGGTCAGCAAGTCAGCTAACATCCGCCACGGTGCCATCTTTCAGTTGCGAGAAGCAGATCATGTATATGTGTGTGTGTGAGAGTGTAGCTAGAAATCCACAAAGGGAGAAATTTGAGTGATAAACATTAAAATAGTTTTTTTTTTCCCAAGCTTTCAACAACCTACCAGATGTCATCATCAGAGGAAAATGATTAGACATAGAGGAATCAGAGGCAATATATCGCAACACATGTTTAAATGGAACACGGTGCAAGTAAAATTCAGAGCTAATACTAAGAGTGCCAGAGAACTGGCTGAACTGTGGCTATCAAATGAAAACGCCATTAACAGACACTTGGACTTAAACCCAGCATAAGCAAGCTTAAAAAGAAAAACACTCAAATAATAAAAACAATTTTATGACTAACAACCTCTGAACCCCACCTTATTAATCCACCTCTCTTACAACCCCACCCCCCCATTTGCTATCTATCTATCTATTTATTGCCTTTGATTCCTGTATGTCTAATCATTTTCCTCTGATGTTGACACCTGGTAGATTGTCGAAATCTAATAAATAAAAAACTATTTTAAAATATATGACTCATTCTCCGTTTTATATCATATAGTTTTAATTCCAAGCATTTTCCAAACATTAAATACTGTGTAGGTTTGAGAGGGTAGAAAAAAGTGATTATCATGTAAAGGTGCAACAGATAAAAGTTTCTCTGCCTTAAAGTGCTTCCTGCATTGAGTAATTGATGGACAATTGGATTATTATCATTTCTAAATCGTCTCTATGGTCAGAATTCGAATGAGAATGATATCTAACTCGCCACTTCCTTTCTCAGGATAAAATAATTCAGTGGAAAAGATTAATTAGAAACGTACAGTAATAAAACCGATATAGAAACTGATCATCTATGTATTCTTAGTCTAAAGCAACCAGCCTGAATAATCTGAGCCAGCTGTACTCTCATGCATCACTGAATGTTTCATAAACACAGGTATAATTTGTTTGTGTACTTATTTTTGATCCCTATATGATGCTGAATAAAAGTAATGCATTTCAAAGGTCAAGCTTCTCTTTGCTTTCTATCCTGTCTTGCCTGGCACTACTCTGTTGCTTAAAGGAAATCTAATCTGATTGGAAGCATCCTAGCACTGAGAATACTACTATTTCTAAGGAACTTTCTGTGTCTGGAAATAAATTGAACATTTGCATAAATGAGATTCAGATTTATTATATGGCTTGTCATTTCTTGTTGTGACTTGCTTGTTTTGGAAATGTCACATTTGCAAATTTTTAGTTTGAATAACAGCTACTTTGAACATGTCAGCTCTATGCCTGACATGCACCTGCTTACAGAACTCCAGTAAATACTTCATTACTATACAATATAAGATAGTCAAGAGCTTGTTTCAAGGTATTTCATTATCCAGGAATGGTTTATTGTTATTTTATGTTAAGAACCTCAAAATATTGTGGAAAAATTACAGGTTTGAAACGTAAAATTGAGCATGGTGTAAGATGACCATTTGCCCCTTGGTGGTTCACTGTCAGGTTAATGCCACAAAATGGTATGTATGCATATTTGCAGAAATGAAAATGTTACTCTTGTTTGGAGAAGTAGAAGGAAATGTTTTTTCCAACAAGTTCACTTTTTTACAAAAAGAAAAAAAAAATGATCACACATTTGCAATATATGTGACACAATGGTGAGGCATAGAAAGTTGCTGCTTCACATTGCTTGAATCCTTAATTTAATTCCTAGACGTTTGCGTGGTGTTTCCTATAGGGAATCCTATTTCATTCCACAGTCCAAAGACATGCAGTAAAGTTCATTGGTATCTCTAGATTGAATTGGTGTGAGTGAGTCTCTGCGGGGTGTGCACCTGCTCCCAACACTCCACAATCCTGTATTGGAAAAGCAGGTTCAGAAGACAGATGGACTGCATTTTGCAATTCAATGTTAAACTGCTATAGAGATCATTCTGTTGAAATTTAAATGGGCTGAGAAAGACCCTTGAGGTAGATTTTTTTAAAAGAAATAGTAAAGAGCTGTTACTCCTCACCTATCTTTTGAGCTCCATCTCAATTTCACTACTAAAAAAAATCCATCTTGCCTAAATCCACCTCTGCAGGCCAAACACCCCCAAATAATGTGGCTACCCTTTTATTTATTCTGGATTTAAGTTATATTACATACAATAACATTCAGAAACAACAGTAACACAACTGCCAGATAAACAAAGGACCTGGTCATGGAACCAGATAAGATAGTGGAATCATCTCTCTGACACCGTCCCTTACCATAATCAATTATTCATTCACTGATTTATTTTACAAGCCTCCTTATTCTGGTATAGACTAACAGGGAGAGCCAGAGCATATCCTGGCAACATGGTGTACGACTGAGCAACCAACCATGGGCGGAGTGCCAGTCGTACAATTTAGTGTTTACTAGCTGTGCTACCCATCTTAACACAGGTTGAAGTCTAAGTAATCAACATAGACCTCAGCATTAATGTTTGCAGTGCACTCTGCAAATGTCTCAGTTATATGCCATTTGGTATGGGATTCATAAACGCAGTGTTAATGTTTGTGATGCGCCATCTTTTGGAATTGCAGAGACATGGCAACTGGATGACCTATAAACACTTATTCTTTTATTAAGTTGGATTTTTATTGTGTAATGGAATAGTGATCACTAGCACAGCTAATACAGGTTAGTGTATGTACTGTGGTGTGTGGCCGGCTAAATATTCCGGCCCTCACCCCCAGGCCGCCAGATGGAGCTCTCCCAACAGCATGGACGTTCCCTGAATTCCAGCAGGGCCTCATGGACTTTGTAGTTTATATGCACAGCCCTGCTGGATACCATGGGGACCACCAGGAGTCGCTGTGGGGAGGCTGCCGGACTCTTACTTGCCCTATAACCCGGAGGTGCGTCATGATCACATGACAAGAGGCAACGACGTGCTTCCGGGTTGAAGAAAGGAGCTTTTTATCCGACCCGGAAGTGTTCATGATCACGTGGACTGAAGGGAGAAACACTTCCGGGTCAGGGACTATATAAAGGACTCTGGGAAACCAGTACACTGAGCTGAGCTGGGAGGAAGGGTGGCGAAGTGTCTGGGAGTGTGGAGGATTGATTATTGTAGTGATTAGTGTATTGATTAGTTATATGAGTATTGTGGAGTGGAGGGTGCTTTGTGCACATAATTGTTCAAATAAAGGTAATATTTGGACTTTTACCTGGTGTCTGGAGTCGAGTCACAGGGTTCAAGAGGACGGCAAGGGCCTCAATCTGCGACAGTACCTTTAAATCATTTTGTAAACCTTTTGAGTATAATTTTTGATATATTGAATAGCTTATAATTACAGTAATACTATAGTACAATCTTCTGGAATAGTAAGTTTAATACAGTAGAATTAATCTTTCTATATTTGCATTTTGGTTTCAAATCAGATCTGGCATGCTGTTTTGTAGAGTTTTTTGAGAAATGAGGACCTGTACTGGTCACGTGGTGCACCCCTGCAGTTCTTAAAGTCCCTGCATTATAACATGGCCTGTCAAGTAGTCAAAGATAAAAGCCATCATAAGGGAGGAGGTTGAACAGAAAATATCTCTTTATGGCAATGAGATGGTGCCTTATGTGTCATACCTAAATTGTTCTTTGCCATTTATACTGTATCTGTTCAGCGAATCTCATAAGATCTCTGGATTCAAAATTAATATGAATACAATCAGTGATAATAACTGATCTTGTTTAATTATCTATTGTTTTTTCTCTTCTCTTATTCCGCATTCAGAAAAGTAGAGCGGTATGATTTTTACATTTATAAAATATTTAGAAATATTTCTATTTTTCATCCATCCATCCATTATCCACCGCTTATCTGAGATCGGGTCATGGGGGCAGCAGCCTAAGCAGGGAAGCCCAGACCTCCCTCTCCCCAGCCACCTCCTCCAGCTCCTCTGGGAGGATCTCGAGGCGTTCCCAGGCCAGCCGGGAGATATAATCCCTCCAACGTGTCCTGGGTCTGCCCCGTGGCCTTCTCCCAGTGGGACATGCCTTAACAAAGGGAGGTGTCCAGGGGGCATACTGACCAGATGCCCGAACCACCTCACCTGAGTCCTCTCAATGCAGAGGAGCAGTGACTCTACTCCGAGTCTCTCCCGGATAACTGAACTCCTCACCCTATCGCTAAGGGAAAATCCAGCCATCCTGCAGAGAAAACTCATTTCGGCCACTTGTATCCACGATCTTGCTCTTTCGGTCACTACCCAAAGCTTGTGGCCATATGTGAGGGTAGGAACGTAGATCGACTGGTAAATCGACAGCCTTGCCTTTTGGCTCAGCTCTCTCTTCACCACGATGAACTGTTTCAGAGCCCGCATTCCTGCAGATGCCGCACAGATCCGTCTGTCGACCTCCCGTTCCATTCTTCCTTCACTCGTGAACAAGACCCCGAGATACTTGAACTCCTCCACTTGAGGCAGTAATGTGCTCCCAACCCGGAGAGAGTATTCCACCCTTTTCCGGCTGAGAACCATGGCCTTGGATTTAGAGGTGCTGACTCTCATTTCCGCCGCTTCACACTCGGCTGCAAACCACTCCAGTGAGAGCTTGAGGTCACTGTCCGATGAAGCCAACAGAACCACGTCATCCGCAAATAGCAGAGACAAGATTCTGAGGTCACCGTACCATAACCCCTCCGCTCCTTGGCTGTGCCTAGAAATTCTGTCCATAAAACTTATGAACAGAATCGGTGAGAAAGGGCAGCCCTGGCGGAGTCCAACCTCAACAGGAAACGAGTCTGACTTATTACCGGCAATGCAGACCAAGCTCCTGCTCCTCCTCTACAGGGACTGAATGGCTCGTAACAACAAGCCTTGTACCCCGTATTCTCGGAGCACACTCCAGAGGATGCTTCGAGGGACACGGTCGAATGCCTTGTCCAAATCCACAAAACACATGTGGACTGGTTGGGCAAACTCCAATGCCCCCTCCAGAGTGTAGAGCTGGTCCAGTGTTCAATGGCCGGGACGGAATCCGCATTGTTCCTCTTGAATCCGAGATTCGACCATCGACCGAACTCTCTTCTCCAGTACCCCTGAATAGACCTTACCAGGGAGGCTGAGGAGTGTGATCCCCCTATAGTTGGAGCACATCCTCTGGTCACCCTTGTTAAAAAGGGGGACCACCACCCCAGTTTGCCAATCCAGAGGCACTGCCCCCGATGTCCATGCGATGTTGCAGAGACGTGTCAACCAGGACAGCCCCACAACATCCAGAGCCTTGAGGAACCCAGGGTGAACCTCGTCCACCCCAGGGGCCCTGCCACCTCAGAGCTTTTTAACTACCTCGGGGACCTCGGCCCCTGATATGGACGGGCCCCCCCCAGAGTCCTCTAGCTCTGCCTCCTCAAAAGAAGACATGCTGGTGGGATTGAGAAGATTGTCGAAGTATTCTTTCCACCGGTCAATAAAGTCTACAGTTGAAGTCAGCAGGGCCCCATCTCCACTGTACACAGTGTTGGTGGTGCACCGCTTTCCCATCCTGAGGCTGATGGTTTGTCAGAACCTTCTCTGTGCCGACCAAAAGTTGTTTTCAATGGTTTGCCCAAACTCCTCCTGGTTTGCCTTAGCAACAGCAGATGCCGCCACACGCTTGGCCCACCGGTACCCCTCAGCTGCCTCTGGAGTCCCACTGGTCAACCAGACCCGGTAGGACTCTTTCTTCAACTTGATGGTCTCACGAACCTTAGGTGTCCACCATCGGGTTCGTAGATTGCCGCCACAAGAGGCACTGACAACCTTGCAGCCACAGCTCCGTTCTGCTGCTTCGACAATGGAGGCTCGGAACATGGCCTATTCAGGCTCAATGTCCTTCAGAATAAAGATCTTTCTGACCGGTTCCTCCGCCAGACGTTCCCAGCAGACCCTCATTATACTTTTGGGTCTGACTGGTCTGTCCGGCAGCCTCTCCCGCCATCTGATCCAACTTACCACCAGGTGGTGATCAGTTGACAGCTCAGCCCCTCTCTTCACCCGAGTGTCCAAGACATAAGATCGCAGATCAGATGACACGATTACAAAGTCGATCATCGAGCTGCGACCTCAGGTATCCTGGCGCCAAGTGCACTTACGGACACCCTTATGCTCGAACATGGTGTTCGTTATGGACAATCCATGGCCAGCACAGAAGACCAACAACTGAACACCACTCGAGTTTAGATCAGGGAGGCCGTTCCATTTCTATTTTTGCCATAGCATTTATTGCTTAACTCTCTTTTGTTGTGTTCCTGTTATTTTGTTTTCTGTGTAGTTTATTCTCTTCATTGTATCCTAATAATGACAATTAACAACAAGCAGAGTAGACATGTGAGCTGGTGACTTTGAATGATGAAAGGCTGTTACTGCTTCAGCATCACACTGACTAGTTAGTAAATAATGGATTGAAACACCCGGAAAAGCAGCATGAAAATCAGTGATGAAAATATTGTTTAAAAGTAAAAAAAGGCTACTGCTTGGTACATTTTAATAAAACAATTACCAAACCTAGTTGTGTAATTTCTACATTGACCCCAAAACACTGAGAAATAACAGATCACTTTATTAGGCTAGTACTCCAATTAAAAGCAGAAGCTACTTGGAACAAAAACCTGCAACCAGAGTTAGATAGATAGATAGTGGACAGAGTTTGGGAACCCCTGCCATAATTTAACTAAGAATTGTTTATCACTCTTATCTAAAATGTACCCAGGGCAAGATCCAAACTGTGAGCAATGTTAAGCCCTGTATGGCTATGGTCATGTTTTGAGAATGTCTACACTGAAACCATTAACAGCAATATTTAAAGTAATACTGGACATGATAACACTGTGTTATGAAAAATCTTTTATGACATCCTATACTACAATATTTGCACTGATTCTACTCACTCAGCTGCAAGAATCCTAAGCAACTCTTTGTAAGTCAATGAGAGAGTGATGTTTCATATTATCTCATATTGGAATTAAACAAATTCTATTTTACAAAGATCTGTTCATACTGTAATTATAAAGTAAGTACATTTGTCTTGTACTGCAGTTTTATTTTTTATTTGCCCAATTATTCTGTATGAAGAACCAGCTCAAATGAGACTTTCTGGTCATATAGCTTTCTGACATTGGTGGGGATGGAATTCTGAGTTCTGTTTTATGGATTGTCCTCAGAACAAATTTTTGTATTTGTCTAGATAAGAGATTGACGATATGATGTTAATTCAACATAAAATTATGTTATATGGGTATGCTCAAAAGGATAAGTGCTCTTCAAAATATTAACATTGATGGAAAGGTTCACAATAGTTTTAAGAGTGATTGAGCACCTTGTCCGCAGAGAAGGTCATCTGGAAGCATGTCATGTAGAATTTCCAGCCATGGCAAACGCCCATAATATTTCATCATAGGTACTATCAGTGTGGAAATGATACTCAGTCTTAAACTACTAATGTCTTTTTCCTCAATATCACTATTTTAAAGAGCACTTTTCCATCAAAGAATTTTTAATATATGGTTAATTTGTTTCAAAATAGCATGGTGAATTAAATGAACTCTTCAGCTCCAGCTGCAAAAATAAACATCATTTTGCTATATAGAATACATGTAGGCAAAAGATCACTGGTATCATGTCCTCTACAATCTGAGAGAAGTAATAGACAGCAAAGGATCAACTAATAGAAAGAGGTGCAGCTCGTTGGTGTTTGTCCTAATTGACAAGTGACAAAACCATCATGAAAAGGGACATATGTAATAAATAGCACTGGCATTAAAAGAGCCATTTGGAAGGCAGGTAGTCTGGTGTAGTGGTAAAGACTTTGGACTTGAAACCCTGAAGTGATGGGTTTAAATCCTGCTACTGTCACAGTGTGTCCATGAGCAAGTCACTTCACATACCTGTGCTCCAATTGGAAAAACAAAAAAAAATGTAATTAATTGTATCTCAATAGTTTTATGTTGCTTTTGATAAAGGAATCAACCAAATAATAATAAATAAAATGTGCAGTTCACAAAAGTGCCATTGTTAAAATAAGAATAATCTTTCAAAACAAGGCCATTTTCAAATAAAACCTGCAATAGTGAAATGTAGGTTAATTACATTATTGATCTAAAATAAAATGACATTGTAATTCATAATAATTAGATGATTTTTATTAATCGTGAAGTTTTGGGGGGTTTTTTTTACAATTTATTGAATCACTTTTATATATCTCTGCGCTTTTTCATGTGATTATTTATTTTAGAATGGCTGTTTTACTTTGGCACAAATTATATTCCATATTTTGTAAGTAAACATGCCACAAATGAAACAGAAACATTTAAGAACCCGTCTTTGATCCCCCATGTATTTGTTTACAATTTGAACTGGAAAATACAAAGGTGTGATACTGCGCTGCTATCAACCAGAAAGGCACAATCATTATTCCCTGTATAAATCATTGTTTCTCTCTCAGTTTCTGGCTTTTACACTGAGAATCTATTCCTTCTATCTCATGGGTCTCCTGACTACCATCTCCTGGGGTAAGAAACTATTTATAGGTGGTCTGCTGGATAGACTCAGTTTTTTCTTCTTAGTGACTGAAATCATTACCAAGGGGGAAACAGAGTTTTTAACATCCCGGTTTGAGGTCTTGCCAGCTATGTGTTTTCTGTGTTTGGTTTCCCCATGAAGGCAGTGCTATAATCTTTTTTATTTTAACAGATTTTGTAAGCTTAGTATAATAAACAGTATTTTTCAAAGTTAACAACATCACATCACATATTCCCTGGAAATCATATACTGTCAAAAATGTCATGAAAATGAACGTTCATTTAGTGGTAATTACAAAGCATTGATGTGGTTAACCGTTCTGTAATCAGGTGGGAACAAAATTTGTGTTGGCCACTGGTATGTTGTCATGCGTATTGAAAATAGCCTGCTAAAAGCGTAGCACGTGTCAAATGCGTAGAGAACAAGTAAAGTGAATTAAATGCATTAATTTCAGCATTGCGTATGTTAGATGTGCACAGGGAGGTAGTGTGAAACACATTTATGTCTCGCTTCATAGCACTAAATTAAACAGGTTTAGGCCATTCGTTTAAAAAATTCCAGCAAGTAAATTTATAAAACAGTCAGTGGATTAAAGCTGCTCTTCCTTTTTCATGCTATTTAATAGTTATTTTTCTCATATTTAATATTTCAAAGCTTTCTTAAAGTCAGCTTCATTGTTTTGAGCATTTAGAATGCGTGTTGGCTTGGAAATTAAACATTTGATCTTATGCTTTTTTTAATTAAAAGCATCAATACACCGTAAAACATTTAGTAACAATTTTCCTGAAAGCATTATTGATGCAGTACTCAAGTTCAGAGTTATTTTTTCTGCTCTCTTACATTTAAAAACATGCCCTCTCTGCATTTTAATGCATTCGTCTTTTGCCATGAGATGTTGACCTTGCTCAACATGAAGCAGATAATGGAAGACTGAATTAATTATCATGTATTGAAGAATAATATTTTCCTTATACAGTAACACACTCTTATCTTCAGTTATCAAATCAAAGAAACAGAACTTTCCCCTCAACTCCCAATAAACGACTCTTATTTTTGTATTATTATTATTATTATTTTACTAATCACTAATTCAGTATTATTTTTAGTTTTACAAACTGCAGCCCTTATAGTTTTAAAGAGTCATAGAACTCTTAGTGATAAAGACAACACCCTAAGGAAAGCACTTACAAATTTAAGAATACTAGCAAGTAAAAACATCTTTACACCAGAGAATGTGTTGACTGGCCTCTAGCAGCAGAAAATGTAGTATTAGCTCAGCTGTGCATGTTTCCTGTGCTGACAACAAATGCTACAGTTTTTCTTATGTGTTGGGAAAATTCCACAGGGAAGTGTGAAATGTGACAATGTAGAATATGCAAATTAAAATTAATTAAGTATCATTCTAGCCTTTTGTTGTGCCACAGATTTCACAAGTTTAACCTGATTTTTTAAGCTTTGAAAATGTATATAATTTATGCATACATTTTTCCTGACTTCAGATTAGTACTCTATTATTAATTTGTGCTTAATGTCAAATGCTACAAAGCGTTTTTGAAGATTTATTAAAACTCTAGTTATGTTGCAAAAATACAATTGCAGACCTGCTGTTTGACATAACTTGATTTCTGTAAAACAGACAGTCTATACTGATGTTGTAGTTTTGTTGTGTTAAACCCAGTCAACTGTGAATTTAGAAGGCTTCATAAAATGTATTTGAGACAAAAACAGTGGAAGTTAAAATCTGTTCATCTAGCCATTCATTTACTGAATTGTCTCAATCCAAGAAATTTTGAATTTAGTATGTGATGCCAATTATATATTGGGCAAACCCACAAGTCCTGCATCCTAGTTACAATTCCCCATCCGTTTCTTGTTTAGGTGGAATTGTCACCTTCTCCCTGTATCTGTGTGTGTTTTCTTCTTGGGAGTCCAGCTTTCTTCCCTCTTTCCCAAATTCTTGCAAGTTAGGCTACCTGATGATTCCAGACTTGTAAGTGTGGGGGTGTGTGTGAGTGCATCCTCTGATGTCAAGTGATGTCACCTAAGTGGCTCAGTGGCCATTTTCCCATTTGACCCTTTGAGCCCCATGCTGCTAGGATAGACTCTGGCCTCTATAGTTTTAGTAGGTTTAAGAATGTTATGTTATATAATTATATGATTTATGTCCCAGTGCTGTCACTCCACTTAGCCTCAAGTCTTTAGGCCTGTCAAGTAAGTAAGGGATGTTGACGATGCCCTGTTACTAATGCTAAACAACATCTTTGAATATAAGGAGCAATCTCCAAATCAAACAATGCTCTTATTTATTAGTATTCACAGTGCATTTAGAGTTATCCAGCCATATGTGTGCTATTAATAAGTTGATATAACTTGGGTTAAGTTCAGAAAATACTCTGTTGTTAAACAATTTCCTAGATTTCATCACAAAGGAAGTCGAGGGCAGCCCTAAGTAAAGCTCACAAGATCTTGCTTCCTCCCCTGACTCATCACCCAGGCCTAACTCATTTGATTAACTCATAGGGAGTATAAACACTACAGTGCTAAAAGTAAATGAAAATTAAAATGGCAAAACAGACTAGGAAGACAAAACAAACGGACAAAAAAGTGCTCTCAGTAATAGGGTATCAACAAGCTAAAAGCATGAGAAAAACAGTAAACGTTGGTACAAATAAAAAGAGAAAGAAATGCAATCAGAAGAACTAACAATCGTAAAACCTTTTTAGAATGCAGTAAAACAGCCACAGAAACTTCCATGCCAACCAATGGCAACCTAAAATGTCTGGTGACCATGCCTCTACAGTCCAATGGCAGTCTTGGATCCCAGGATCACTGTAAGATTGCAATCCAAACAATGCAAAATTAAAAATGTCAAAAGAACAAACATCTGTGCAAAATTTGTCCAAGCAGCTATGAAACCTGGTAGCATGTAAGATTTACCATAGCTCTCCCATCCTTGAAAACTATTAAGCCCTGCAAAGCACCTCCCTACTTTTGCACATTTTGCACAAATAAATGCAGTTATCTCTAACTCACACATTTTAACAGTAAGATGTCTTTTTTTTTTAAATGATGCTGTAGTGACTTTCTCAAGACAAATATAATGAACACGAAACAGGCAGTTATAGACTTTAGGAGGAAAAGGACTGTTTTTCTACCTATTCATCCATCCATCTATTATCCAACCCACTTAATCCTAACACAGGGTCATGGGGGTCTGCTGGCACCAATCCCAGTCAGCATAGGGCGTAAGGCAGGAACCAATTCTGGGCAGGGAGCCAACCCACCGCATTATACACACACACACCAAGCACACACTAGGGACAATTTAGAATTGCTAATCCACCTAACGTGCATGTCTTTGGATCGTGGGAGGAAACCGGAGCACCCGGAGGAAACCCACGCAGACACGGGAAGAACATGCAGATTCCACGCAGGTAGCAGCACTACCACTGCGCCACCGTGCCACCCCTACCTATTCATATAAATGTAGAATTGGTTGATCAAGCCATATCCTACTTGGATAATAATGAATTCAGTTAAGAAATTTTAATTAAAGCTTTTGGCATTTCTTACATGAACCAGTTTACTTCACTGTTGGCCTCTGTTTTCTACAAATAGTCCTTGTATCTCTATCACAGAATACTCCCGTCATCAGTGTGCCATGCACAGCCAAGATAAACTTAAACTGCAATGGATGTTTAATAATAATAATAATAATAATACGTTATATTTATAAAGCACCTTGCCCATGCTCAAAGTGCTTCACAGAAGTTCAAAATTAACAGCAGAGCATTTACAATATTGGAAACAAATAATACCTGCATAAAACACTAAATAAAGATAAATAAAGGAAACACAAATAATCCATCCATCCATTATCCAACCCACTATATCCTAACTACAGGGTCACGGGGTTCTGCTGGAGCCAATCCCTGCCAACACAGGGCGCAAGGCAGGAACAAATCCCCAGGCAGGGCGCCAGCCCACTGCAGGGCATACGCACCAAGCACGCACTAGGGACAGTTTAAAATCGCCAGTGCACCTAAACTGCATGTCTTTGGACTGTGGGAGAAAACTGGAGTACCTGGAGGAAACCCACGCAGACACAGGGAGAACATGTCAACTCCACGCAGGGAGGACCTGGGAAATGAACCCAGGTCTCCTAACTGCGAGGCAGCAGCAGTACCCACTGTGCCACCATGCCACCCAACACAAATAAGGGAAATACAAAATACTTCAAGAAATCCTTGAACAAATAACATAAATTTGTGATACAAATGCATACCATCTTGAGTACCTGGAGAAAGAGAGGACAAACTGAAAGAAGGGTGAGAATGTCAGGGAAAGTTAAATGCCTTCCTAAGTAAATGACCTTTAAGTTGCCTTTTAAAGAATTAATTAAATCAGCTGATCTTATTACTTTAGTGAATTTGTTCCAAATTCTGGGAGCCATAGAATTGAAGGCTCTGTCACCAATAGAGTGCAGATTAGTTTGGGGCATAACGAGATTGCCAGAATCAGTGGACCTTAGTGGGCAGACAGGAGCATAGTGACGGAGGAGGCTGCTGAGGTAGTCCAGTGCAAGGCCATTTGATGCTTTGTTTATTATTAATAAAATTCTATTTTCAATCCTTTAAGACTCAGGGAGCCAGTGAAGGTGGAGCAAGATTAGTGTTATGTGCTCAGTGTTGTGAGTCTGTGTAAGATCTCTTGTAGCATAGTTTTGAAACAAAATGAGCTGAAAGAAAAGATTAGAAGGGTCACCTGCCAGCATAGTGTTACTGCAGTCAATGTGGGACGTAATAAACTAAGGGCAAGTTTCTTAGCTTCAGAAAAGGAAAGGAATGAGCAAACACAGGATATGTTATAGAGATGGGGGTAATGAGAAGTGAAGCAAAATGACCCTTTTTATGGGCTAACCAAACAGATTACAATATGCAAGCTTTTGAGGCAGCTCATGCCCATCTTCAGGCAAATTTTGTTAATGTGGTTTATGTGGATAGAAGAAGACAGGGAGAAATCAAAAATGACACCTAGATCCTTTGTCAAAGAACAGGTCTGATGACAACATCACCAAGAATGACAGAAAAGGAGTTCATTTTCTTAAACTGAGCTTTAGTCCCAATTAGCATAAGTTCGGTTTTGTTGCAGATTAATTTTTAAGAGTTATGTTCTGTCCATTCTTTAATTTCAGTTAGGTAAGTTGTAAGCTAAGAAAACTCAAATGATCTTTCACTTTTAACAATGAAATCAAGCTGAGTGTCATTTGACTAAAAATTATAACCCAGTCCAAAATATGAATAATATGGCCAAGGGGAACTTTGCAGAATTCCTTATTGTGGCCAGCACTGAGCTGAACCTGCTGTTGTCAAGACTAATAAACTCTTTCCTATCAATCAGATAGGACTTAATCCACAAGAGGGTGGTGCCAGTGACAGCCAGAATTTTCTCCATTCTGGGCAGCAGAATATCATGCTTGTATCAAATGCTGCACTGAGGTCTAACAGATTTAATATGCTGGTTTTCTCAGCATCTGCTACTATAAGCAAATCACTACTTATTGACAGAAATGATTTTATCCACTTATTTGCAAGATCAGTAACTGGTAAGTTTGGAGGCAACAACGTGTTCAAGATGGTTAAAAAAAAAAAGTGAAAAATAGGCTGAAAATTGTCCATAGTGTCAGCATCAACACCAGACTTTTTTTATTGTTGGCGTTACAGAAGCAATTTTTACAGTAGGTGGCACAGAGCCAGTGTCAAGGAATTGTTATTATTTCCGTAACAGTTGGCATAATGCCATGAAGACAACATTTGAGAAGTGTGGTAGGGATGGGGTCCACTACACAAGAAGAGGGACACATCTTACAGACCAGGGGCCTCAAGTATAAACGGCATGTACATCCGTTTCCACGCTCACATCATGATGTATAAAAACTAAACATGGCGTAAAGCCACACACATTCTCACGCCAGCTCAATCAATGGCGTACGTATGTTTTCTGCTTGGTTTTGTCGTTTTCTTTTAACCAATCGCTGAACATAAAGTGATATTTATATTTATTTGCATATTAAAATATACATAATTATGGGAGGAGTCGGGGTGGGACGGCAGGCACGTGCATATGCATTACTTTTCACTCTGACCGGGATTTATGCAGCTGAAGTGCATGGAAGTGGGCTTACACACTGTTTTTTACATCTGAATTTTTTTGTGCATACGCACATTTCCACATTTTCCTGTACGCTAGGTTTTAGTGTGAATTCTACACACAGCGTTATGCATGAGGCCCCAGCTCATTAAGAAATGTAGATGAAAATGTGGAAAAGGAGCTGGATGGAGACATAAGACAAGGAAAGATACAAAAGTAGTAATTATTTTGGTTTGTAATTTTAGTATGTAGAAAGTGAAGGAATTTTTCACAGTCTTCAGTGGAAGAAGTGAATGGAAGAATCAATGGAAGAAGGGGCCAGATGTAGATTGAAATAATCACAAATAACAAAACCCTTGGGTTACTATTCTACTACTATTCTACTATTCTGCCATTGCGTGCATTCTTGGCTGCGTTTAGTGCATCTCTGTTTAAACAACCAGATAAGTTACTAAATGTGATTAAAACCTGTGGAGGTGTTGTATAGAGATCTTTTTCTAACAAAGTATGATTATACCCTCATTCATTCTTCTCATCCTATGCACTGTTTTTTTACAAGCTAGGTTTTAACCAACTCACCTAGAAAGCCTTGATAACAAACAAGGAACTCATTCATTTTCTTGCTTCTATTTATGACACAGTAATTCTTCTTACTACTTTAATTGTTTTTACGATAGGTACCTTGTGAGAAAAAGTTAATGAGACCTGTAATTACACATATTTTAATTTGTTAAATTTTTTTCTTCAGGTACTACTAATGGAAAGTACTGCTGTTCAGAAATCTTTGTCAACCATCGCTGTTTCTCAGGCCCATATTTAAATAAAGGACGAATAGCAGAATTGCCACAATCAGTAGGGCCGGGCAAGTGTACTCTAGTACTAAAAGAGGTGAGGTTTACTAATCATATTTTTTATTACCTGCTAATATAGTAAGTCTTGATTTACATTGTTTTGTTTTTATTATGCTTACCTTGTAAACACTGATTATTGTGCTGTTTTCTATTAGTAGTTTTGTAAGTAAATGTATTTTATATCCTTCCTGGTATAATTTGCTTGATAGTCTGACAAATAATGGGAAATAAAGATATATACACAAAGCTGTTAGTATATTTAAAAAGAGTCTGATAAATGTGGAGCTGAAAGCAGAAGTGACCCAAAAAATTAATTGCATTTGAACATATCTATAGTAACTTTAGACTTTTAATCCTTTAACCGCCATGTACAATTTCTTGTATTAGGAATATGTCATTTTTTGCAAACCCCAATTTACTCTCCAGAGAGTTTTGGGGTCAGTGCGCAGGACCAGCTATTTGTACAGCACCTCTGGAGAAATTGCAGGTCAAGGGCCCAACAGAGTAGCATTCCTTCTGTCACTACTGGGATTTGAACCAGCAACCATCAAGTTACCAGCCCAGAACCACCACTAGGTTATCCATGATAGTACTTAACACAACAAAAGAAAGCACTGACGCTACCTTGAAAACAAATTCATATATTTTACAGTTCTGATTTTCACACAGTAATGGCCTGGCTGGGTTGCACCTGATGCAGTCCTGACTCCTATGACCTTGAATTGGGATAACAAAGTGGAGGAAATGGAGAGATGGGTGCATTTTGTAGGTTTATATAAATGCTGTTCTTTTCATGATGTTCATAACTTTGCGGAAAGAAAATATCCTGCCAGGGGATGAAAAATAATATCACAATACTAAGGCAAGTTAGAAAGGACCTGTGGACAAAATACAGGACATAAAATAGGCAAAGGTCAAAACCAAGATATTGATATCTAAGCACCTAATTTAAAAATGCTAATCAAAACTCAAAGTGAAAATGTCTAGCCAAAAATTCCTTTTTAATTTTAAACACACAGCGAAGAGCAAACAAAATGTTTTTCTTTTATTATCCACTTTATAGCAATGTTTTCCCTACAGCAAAATATCTTACTAGGATCTGAAAATGACAGTGCTCATGGGAAACAAAATGCAATTGTGTAATAAGAAAATTGCAATGTTGAAATTGAAACTGCAAGTAAAAATGACTAAATATTTCAATCCAGCATAGAATGTCAGGAAAGTGACATCTAAATAGTAACAAACAAAAAATAAAATCATAACAGAAATACAGGTAAAATACACCTTGCCTTTTTGATAAACCCTGAAAATTAAGGACATACTCTAGTAAGGAGAAAGAGATCATTCCAGCCACTTAGCTCAACATTTTTACTCATACTAAATGCAAATATCTTATTTAGCTGTTGGTTGAAAGACAGCAAAGTATTTGCCTCTTTGATATCCTGAACCACCCATCAAATTCTTCCCGTTTTCCTGAGCTTAATGCATTTCGCTTTGTTCTAAAGTACTCTCCTAACATTATTCATTTATAACTCTGTCAGGCATTTAAAAAGAAAATATTTTCATTTTGCTAACCCTGTTATTTATAGCCAAAACAATTTGTATGACTCAACTGGGAACAACTAGGCCAAAAAAGACAAAACGAGAAGACCAGAAAAGCATAAATTGTTTAGGCCACTGACGTTAAGTTGGTATCAAAGTGAGACTGGTTCCACTGGAATATATCTGAAACTGCTACATATTTTGTGTCTCACAAACATGGTTGACCCCTAAGACTCCCCAGTATGTGATGCAACTAAGTGGCTTTCGTAACTACCACATGTAGTGAGCTGAATTATTACATCATACCATTTGAATTATGTTGAACAACATGTTGTGTATGGCTGCTTTAAAAATTGCACACCTGATCTAGAATATTTGATGAATATCATTTGCTACACATGTTACCTTCCAAGAGAGTTCCCCAGTATTTTTCCAAAAGCTATGTACAGTACATCTTACTTTAAGCGAATTACACAACAGTATTCTAAAATATTATAATTTGCATCTCATATATTTATTTATTATTTGGTACAATTAGCACAAAATATTACTGGTATGCAGCACTGTTCTCTTCAGGAAGTATATAATACACACTGTCATAGAAAAGAATACACTGGTGTTAAAGACCTTGGCAATCCTGCACAGTCACTTTTCTTCTTCCTCCATTTTAGCGAATGGTACAGGGCCATTAGCACTCACATCATTAGCTTCAGAGACATACAGGTTATAAGACTGCTCATCGGCAACACTTACTGTACTGTGTACACAACAATACATTTTGAATTGGAACAATACTGTGTAGATGATCAGTTTACAGCTGAAAAGTCAATTCAGTAGAATTTTCCTGACCATCATGCATTTTCTGCCCAGACTTTGGTTTTCCTCTCACAGTTCAAAGATTTGTTACAATTTCCTCCCATAGTCCAGTGTCAGTTTGATTTTAACACATGTTTAAGCTCATGATAGCATAGTGGTTACTACTTACAGTGAGATGGAGTTTAAATCTTAGCCTAATAACTATGTGGAGTTTGTGCCCTCTACCTATGTTTGTATTGGGTTTTCCCTCCATACCTGTATGTTAACATATTGATTGACAAAAGATACTCTTGTTTGAGCTTTCTTCCGACTGCTCCTGGGATCCATCTGTCTCCTCATGGTCCTGAATTGTATAAGAATAAGATGCGTATAGCCTTCAGTGGGCTATCTTTCTATACTGAGTTGGCATGTGTTTTGTGCTCTTTGTTACTGAGATGTGTTTAAAGAGTTTGTAGTGTCCAGAGCCTATCCAATGGGGTTTATAAATGTAAGGACAGATAAAAAAATTCTTGAGGTTGAACATACTTTCATTATCTCTCAGTGAAAAACCTTACTAAAATAATTCACATTCATAAGTGCTGTTGTGGCTTTAAATAAAGGAAGAATGATAGACTTAATTTGATTTATGTAGTTTATGAAATAAATGTAATGCAACAAATTATACAGTGCATACAGTTTTAATTCCATTACATTACAGTGGTAGAACAAATATAGAACATTTATGAAAGCATTTGATGTGAGAGCTTTTTTGTATTATACAATACTGTGTATTTTTTCATTAGATAGTCTTAATGATGTAGTTCATCCATTCCCAGCATTGTCAACACAGCACTCTAAGCTGTTTTTATGGACTGTATTATGCATCAACATTTTTTCATACTTATCTTTGAAAACCACAGGTGTGCAATAAAAATTGTAAATTGTTTTTCAGAAATTGTTACTTTAAAAATCTACTGCTGTCTAAGAGTCACTGCTAGTTTAGAATTTTTAAATGAAAATGTTATAGAGTAATTATATAATTTGATTTCATTTATTATTGTTCCCTTTATTTAATTTCACTCCTCACAATTTATGACTGTGAGAACATGGCATTTGTTCTTCACATAATCGATGTATGTCTACATATATTGGCATGCAGACGCAGACTGAAGCAGCCCTACTTCACAGGCTTATAACCTTACTTGAATTCCTATAGTGATTTAAGGAAAAAATCAAAGAAAAAAATGACACACCGGTTTGATGTCTCTCTTGTTTATTTAAAACTGAAAAGCAATCAAATATAAAATGTTCTGTTAGAATGCTGTGACAAACAATCAGCCTTACTTTAGGTCAGTTCTGCTCAATATAAGCCTGAGTAGCTCTGGTCTCCTTACCATACCAATGAAATTATCAGCACAGAGGTTGTAGGAGTACTTCCTGCTGTGCTATCAAGAGTAATTCCTGAAAGCTTATAGAACAAAATGTTGGTGTTTACAAAATACTTATAACACCATACCAAGACTCTAGGGCTCCATTGAACCAATTCCAAGTATATTAACAAAAGGAGAAGTTATTTTCTTCCTGCCAAAATGTCAGATCTCTAAGAGCAAGAATTGCACAAAGAATTGCAGCAAGGCCCCTGTTGTTGTGATGTGGTTTCTTAAGCATAACAAAATGAGTGTGAGGCCTCCTGAAAAGACTATAAAGGCAGGACCACCTGCCCATGGAGGCTAATCTAAAATCCAGCCAGTCCCACAATAGCTAGCTGCAGGCTTCTGGCCTTGTAGGCCCTACTAGTGCTGGGAGGTATACTGGTTCATACCGAAAACCGTTTTTTATTTTTGTTATGATGTGGATTTTTCTTATTCCGCAACACCAGTTTAAATTGCCTAAACAATATTCGGAAAATGGCGCAGCGGGTAACTGTTTAAGGGGAACCTTTTTCACTGCTACACCGCTAAACACATGCAATGGAGTACATGCCTTAGTGGAGGTGTTGCGCGGGGGCTCTTTTTCACTGCTACACCACTAAACAAGCATACAACAGAGTACATGCGTTAGTGGAGGTATTGCACTGTAAAAATGGACAGAGAACATTCCGAAACTGAAGCTGTAGCAGACGATAAAGTTGAACATGATGACACAGAAGAACTTTTGCTGGAAAAAGGAGTCACGTCTGTTGTCTGGAGATACTTTGGATTTAAAAGGTCGGATGTGGACCATTATGTTCAAATGTGTGAATACTGTTTCTATACTATACTGTTTCTATACTACTGGATAATACTGCAAGCCAAGTTGTATTTTTTTCAATACAGTGTAATGTACCTGGGTACTGTGTAATAATGTGACGATATGTTGACTTTATTCTCGACATTTCCACTTTAATCTCAACGCTTATGACGAGAATAAAGTCGACATTTCTACTTTATTCACGCTGTTTGTCGAGATTTAAGACGACATGTTGACTTTATTCTTGTAATTTGTTATTAAAGTAGAACATTGTAAACTAAACTTCATCTTAAAATGAATATTTAATTTCCTAGATTTTCTCAAACCCCGTCATAAGTTATGTAGCACATTAAATGCTTTGTGTTAAGTGTTCCCGGAGCCATGTTAATCGCTACGTGCTTCTTAAACTGACTTCCTCTTGCACTAAGAGAAGGCACAGACAGCACACAGAATACATTAATTTCATGATATTCCTGCTCCCTGAACATTTAGAATGCTAAGATAAATACTTGATATAATTTTCATGATGAAATACATTAAAGCATGTATTAAACATGAGGAGGCACGGTGGCATGGAGGTTGCACTGCTGCCTTGCAGCAATGGGGTCCCAGGTGTTCCCTGCTTTAAATTTGCATGTTTTTCTGGTGGGTTTACTCGGTATGCTTCAGTTTCCTTTCAAAGTCATGTAGGATGGCTGGTTTTGTTATGCTATATTGACCCTGCTAGTGTATGTATTGCTCGTATTCACCCTGCGATGTGCTGGTGCCACATTCAGGATTTCCTCCTGCCTCGCACACAATGCTTGCTGGGATGGGCACAACCCTGAATGGACAGCATAATTAAACATGTATAACGAAGATTTTTTTTTAAAGTTCTGAACACTTCGTGGTCTAAGTTTATAACTAGTTTTAATTTCACAAGGACATTTATCGTGTGGCGATTGGTTATGCGGAGAAAGAAAAAGGAAGAATAGGAACTGGGGGTTTAATACGTCAGACAGAGACAGCACGCATGCAATAAAGAAAGCCCACTCAAAAGAACATCCATTGAATTCTGTGTTCGTGTCTCCGACCACCAAATCACAAACCCAACATTTACACAATATTTAAGTTAAACCTGTGCGATACCCATTCATACATCCAGTTTTTTGGAACCTCGTCACACCTGCCATAAAGTTCTCTACACTGAACGTACACCTGGGGACCCCTTACTGCAAGGGAGCAGCACTACCGTGCATTTTTAATACCTGCTTTAATGCATTTCATCATGAAAAATTATCTTAGCATTCTACATTTTCAGAAAGCAGGAATATCATGAAGTGAATGTATTCTGTGCGGCGATATCTGCCTTAGTGCAAGAGGAAGTCAGTTTAAGAAGAGCGTAGCGATTAACAACTGGGTCGGGGAACACTTAACACAAAGCATTTAATGTGCTACATAACTTATGACGGGGTTTGTGAAAATCTAGTGAATTAAACATTGATTTTAGGATGAAGTTTAGTTTACGACATTCTGCTTTAATGACAAAATAAACTATGAGAATAAAGTGGAAATGTCGACTTTAATCTCGAAATATAGTTTTTTCTTCACTGTGTCTGTAGTTTTTTTTCTTCACCGTGCCCCTAATACGATTCCATAGGGCTATACCACAAATAGCATTATAAATGCAAGTTGCAGTTTTATTATTTATGTATATAGCTTAGCTTGAAGCAACGTTCGTATTAATGCAGTTTGCCTTAATGATGCCAGTTGGTAGAGATGTCATCACCAAGTTGCACTTGTTTTATTTTATTTTATTTTTATTTGGTAAATTCTGTGTAATTATTATTACTGGAAGTTGCACTATTATTTATTTTATTGGTATTATTTATTAGTTTAAATATTATGCAGTTTAATGATGGTAAAGTTGTTTAAAAAGTCACTTTAACATGTCAGTGGACAGAGATTGTTAACATTAACAAAGTGTAGTTGGTTTACAAAAAATATTTACTATTTATGCCTTTTCTAAGACATGTTCAGTGCAATACAACTTTTGACAAGCACCTCTGGATATTTTACTAAGTCGAAATGCCTCTTTGAATGGTTGAAAATATGTTGTCAAAATTTTAATTTAAGTTGTTTGCAAACATTGTTCAATAAAAAGGCTCTATATTTTGACTGCGTCTGTCATGCAGTGTGATTCCTTCTCTTCATTAGTGCCACCCCCTTGAAAACTATCACTTTATGGGGCCATGCAAACCTGTATTAATACTTGTGTGCACATTAAAATTTTTTTTGTACAATGTACATTTCTCATGACAGTGGAATAGGTTATTCTTAGCCAGTAATTGCAGTGGAAAATGTGTTTAACATCCACTCATGCATGGGAAAAAAATACCGTCCAATACCGTGAAACCGGTATAATTTTGAAAAATACCGTGATATAGAATTTTGGTCATACCGCCCAGCACTGATAGGGACCTGACAAAATAACAAGAAATGTCCAAAACAAAGCAAAATGCCCTACAAGAAAGAGGAAGCCTATAAACCCTCGGCTTGTGCAAATAGGATTTATTAGCAAAACACAAAAAAAAGAAAGATGCAAGGTAATGCTCAAAAGAGCAAAAATAAGCAAAATGAATTGTTGTAAAGGCAGTTGTATAAGAAACATGTAAATATGCTGTCCAGGAAACAGAATCCTAAAGAGAGAAGTCAACAAAACCAGGAGAATCCAAAGTAAAATAGCAATATTTACAAAGAACATCGAACAAATGCAATGGTCCATTGACTGTGTCTCTCACTTTAGACTCCAGTTAAAGGCAGAGGGATGATGCGGCAGCAGTGATGTCAGGGTGGCCCCACCTCTTGGAGCTCTACCCACAAAATACATGGAATGGAGGTACATTTAAAAAGATAGTACATAATTACAAAAACAGCAGAAAATACATAAATATATGAAAAATAATGATTTCAAAATTCCAACAACACATAAAATACACATACATTCAGACTATTACATAACATCGATTAGTACATAATTACAAAAACAGCAGAAAATAAATAAATATATGAAAAATAATGATTTCAAAATTCCAACAACACATAAAATACACATACATTCAGACTATTACATAACATCGATTAGTGTATTCCTGACTCCACTATCAGAAATTAAATTCATTGCAGTGTAGTAATGTGAAAAACTACTATCCACAATAAGAGTAAGAGTTTCTATTTCAAGTTTGCCAAAAAGTCCAATATTATCACAGTAGCTAAAAAGGCAATTGTTTTGTGAATCAAAATTCTAAATCCAATCTTTTTTGAGTCTAATTTAATTTTTAATTTTCAAATGGGTCATTGGCAGGAATACTAAATCTGATTTTAAAGAACTAAGATATAAATGTACTTTTTACTCTTAAATTCATGACAATACTAGTGTTATTCGCAATGAATTTGCTGCATCCGGGTTCACCCTTGTTCGTCAAATTATTTACTGATAAATTGGCAGATTTAGGAGAACTTTATTCCCCAGTAAACCATAATGCTTTGCGATGCCAGCTTAACATCCCCCAGAGCTGTAACAGCCAACATTAGATGGGACCGCCCCCCTGGTATGCAATTCTGATCATTTGCATTACAGACTCTGTGGGACTTAGTTAGTGGTAGAACAGATAGAGCAAATAATGCCAGATCTCAAAATTTTATTTTTATGAAACATGTACAGTATACATAATTAGTTATCTCTGCTTGTAACAAAATGTGCAGGTCAATCTTCAAGATCCACATCAGTATAAGAGAAGGAGACGCATGTCCTATGCATGCATAATTAGCCACATGGAGATAAAAAAAACAAACCTTCAAAGAGCCTGAATAAATACAGGAGACTGAAATAATAAGAATGAAATATTTATTACTATTTACAAGATGTTTCTATCTTTTTAATAGAAGAAAAAGTGCAATGAATCAGCACAGGCGGTTTGCCTTCAGCGCGACTTCAAAAAATGGAATGAGCCATCAGCTTCAATCATGACATGCCGCTTTAAATTTTCTGCCTTTAAAAGACCTATGTATTTTTTGTGAGTTCTGACTATGATTTTGACATTTCCTCTTTGTTTTGATGAAATATAAAATTGCGGGTTTTTGACTGCATCATTTCTTGTTTGATCTCATGGTGGAGGAGTGGTTGGCACTGCTGTTGCACAGTTTGGGTCACCTTTTTGGCCACAATAATCAGTCCAGTGTAGTTGCCAGACGTTTCCCTAGCCCTCAGACTTTAAAAATGGTTACACCATTATAATCCAGTCAAATCTAGTTCAGTTAGTCCATCCCCATTGACTTAAATGTCTTTTGTGAAGTTCTGCAATATTTGCAAACACTTCCGTGATTTCTCTGAACTCGATGCAAATCAAACACCGTGGAGTTTGCTCATTACTATGACTGAGGCCTTCCATGTTCCAGTTTTCAAAATTTATGAAGTAATGAATATTATATGAGCTTGGTATTTTAACGTTCAAATTTTTTATAACAGAAATTCAATTATATTTAGTTTTTTTTTTCCTGTTTTAATGAAAATGGACATTTTGCCATACCTGTGAGGATGTTTTTGAAAGTTTCTGCTATCAGACCCAGTAAGCAACAGTGTTACTGCCAGTGTCTTAGAACAGTTGTATAAGCATAAAATAAGGTTGACTGTCTCTCTCTATTTCTATTGCTTTAATTTAGAATCTCAAATGGTTAATGAAGTTCAGGGATCAACAACACACATTTATCTTCACTCTGTGCTAAATATGATGCATTTCGGTTAAAAATTGTGTTTGACACATTTGTTTTGACATAAAATTATTTAAAATTTATCTGTGAAAAGATGCAAATTGTGAATGGCGTTTTCAGATAATCTTTAATTTTCAAAAAAGAATAGGCAGTATTGTAGTCTGTACATATTAATTAGGTATCCGTCATGTGATGGAAGGAGCTAGCAAAATAAATTTATTAGGAATGTGCTGAATTTTGATTTGTTTTTAAAATCATATGTATGTTTTTTTTCTTTTCTTTTCAAATATTATATCATTCTCAATGTTTTTCTATTGGGTGCAACCATTTTGTGGGCAAGAGTGTACATCTGTACAGAGAATGATGTCGATGAGATAGCACTTTAAAAGAACATGGTGTGCACAATGAAGTATCTGAACTTTAACGCCTTAGAATTGTAGTAGCTTGCAAACTATTTTCAGGAAGTCCTCCGGTATTGAATTCTTTTTGTTTTTTTAACTATAAATTTTGATTTTTTTTTTTGTAGTTTTGATGAAACATAGTTCAACCTCTTGTAACAGAGCCCCTGCTTTTATAAAAATTAGGTCAATATAGAAGTCACCCCATGAGAATGCTATTGTATGCCACAAGGATTATTTTAGTTTCCTCATTCCCCTTCAATGAGTGGTTTCTCAGTCAAAGGTACTTCACTTGAATTGTATTTTTAGTTTAATTTTATTTACCTTTAAAAATAATTTCATGTTTTTCAGTTGAAAGACCATTAACTGAACAAATTTTAAAATGTGTTGTTAAGTAGCTGTTTTTAAATGTTTACCATCACTAAATAACACACAGTGCAGTGTCGATATGAAACAATTACATAAACATTCAGAAAATTTTCTAATTAACATTATTAAACCAGCTTAATGCAATTATGGATTGCACAAGGAAATTGTTTAATTATTCTCATTATCTAAGGAGTATAATTCTTAAGGACTGCAGTGGGCTGGAGCCATGTCCAGGGATTGTTTCTGCCTTGTGCCTGATATTCCTGATAGACTCCAGCCTCCTGCAACTCTGCTCAGAATAATGCAGCCTTATAAAATATCATGCTATGGTATTTTTTAAGGAATAATTTGTATTTACATAAATAAGTATGCTATTTTATTTTAATAAAAAAAAAATATATATATATGCAAAACTTCTGAAGTCCATATTTAGCCGTAATGTTGTGTGTTGTCCACAAGAAGGCCGCAATGTCTATAAACAAAGGCAAGAGGAAACACAAAGAATGAAGGGCATAAGGTCCAGCATATCCACTGAACAGACATTTCTAAATACACAATGTAATAGAAACAGACTTATCGTTGTTCCTATTTTATGAAATGGACAATTCCTGTTCTAGTATAAAAATTATTCTGATTATGAAAAGAACCAACTTGGTCACTTTGTTTTATTGTTTTGTTTGTAAAGTAAAAAATGTCATTGCTATGTTTCCCATACAAATTCTACCTTTTTATGCTAGTCTAGTTGTAGAATATGAGATTGATTGACTTGAGAATAAAAATGGTATTCTTTCATAGCACATATGCATCAACTTTTCCAACATACAGTATTATGCAAAGTTAAAATCCCCATTGGTACTTTTTATGCGTGTTAATATTCATGGTCAGTTAGATTAAGTGGTTCTGAAAATCTTATGATGCAAAGATGAATAAATAATCAGTCATGTTTGGTGAATACTTGACATATTTAAAGCATATAAAAATGTTATAGATAGATAGATAGATAGATAGATAGATAGATAGATAGATAGATAGATAGATAGATAGATAGATAGATAGATAGATAGATAGATAGATAGATAGATAGATAGATAGATAGATAGATACTTTATTAATCCCAAGGGGAAATTCACAATAAGTATTATTCAGTTCCATGTAATAGATGGGATGATTTCAGTGTTATGAAGAGTAAAATATGTAGTTCAAGTTATGATGCAAAGATGAATAAATAATCAGTCATGTTCGGTGAATACTTCACATATTTAAAGGATATAAAAATATCTCAATACGTATTGTTCAGTTCCATGTAAGAGATGGGATGGTTTCAGTGTTATGAAAAGTAAAATATGTAGTTCAAGTTTAACGTAGTACATCAAAGTGGCCAGTCATCCAACTTACAGCTGCGGGATTCTGGGTTCAGTTCTCATCTCTGGTGTGTATTTGCTCATTCTGTCCTTGTCTGTTTGATTCTTCTGTGTTTCTTCTGGTTTTCTCAAACATGTTAAATGTTATGTTGCATTAAATTAAAATTTGCTTGGTATAAAAACTACACAATCCTTTTAAAATAAGCACACCTTCAAAAAGAAATAAATTATAAGGGTATTGTTTAAATAATAAAGGCAGAGAATTTAATTCTGAACCATATAGAGTTTAAACTTTAATTAAATGTGGCGTGAAGTTTTCATTGCATATGCTTATAATTCCACGTTGTCCTCTCCTTGTTTGCTGGTATCTGTGGCAGAGCTCTCCTAGGTAGTTGAGTCATAAAATATGCATAGAATTCAGAACAAACAGCAGTGTGCCACTGTGAGAGAAATATGTTTAATATGTGGTTGCTGTGGTGATTTGCTACATAAACTCAAGGAAAATACCTTTATTCAAAATCTGTAAACAATTTAAAAATTCTGTTAATGTGTGTATTTATGTATAGCAGCTGCCAAGGGCATAATGTGTTTTTCTTTCTTGTGAAGTTTTTTTGTACCATGAAAGAATAAGACATACACAAATACTTGCATAGAATATATAGAACTATGTAGTACCAATAATATTTTAAAGCATCTTAAATTTTGAAAATGGTACTTTTTAAAGAGTTCTATTAGAAATTATTCTGCCAAGAAAGAAAGAAAGATAACTGTCTTAAATGTCATTTTTGTGATGATTTTACTTTTCAGATTATGTATTGCAAAATGTGTTAAACTCCCATACAGAAGACTTTCCTTCTCTTTAGCAAGATTAGCTTAAAAACAGTGTTTATATATTTTAGTTACAGTTTCAGACTAAAAGCAAATGCCTTCATTTATGCAAAACTGGCTTTTATTGTAACCATGAAGTGGTTTTTAATACTTTAAATATTTGGTGGTTCTTGAAGTTAAGACTGATGTTGTCTGGATTATGCTGACCAGAGATGGAATCACGTAGCATATCTGCTAGATGCCAGCTGTCTTGTAGGTGAAACTAGCTCAAAGGACTGAAGCCTGGCACACTGCCCTGTAAAATAAAACTAATCTCATGCACCAAAGTAATTGTACAGCATGGCAAGAAGGTAAAAACAAGTCCAAAATCCAAGCAGCAGGTTAAAGCTCTTATGAGGAATGGTGGGAATACAGTGTCCAAATCCAGAAAGAAAAAGAAAAAAAAAATTGAAAAACACTAAAAAATAGTCAAAAGATCAGAAAACAATTGATAGTCCAAAGGCAAACACCAATGTCAAAAGTACTAATTAATAAAAAAGCAAGAGCCCTAAAAGGATCTTTTAAAGATAATTGTACACAATGTTCAAACAAAGTAAACACACCAAACTTCCCCAATTTATGTCCCCTTACCACCTGTCATTAGGGGTGCGTGATACTGGAAAAATATTTTAGCTCAATATTTTCTCGGACTTTGACAATAACGATAATTAGAAGGAATTTTACATCCTTTAAAAACATGTTTGTAAAAGTGTTATTGATCTAGCTTTGTCTTGATAATAGGATATTAATTGTAGCCTATTAATGAGATGAATGGAAACAACAGTTAAGGAAAATACGTCTTATTTATTTACCATAAACTGAAGTAAAATAACACAAAAACATTATAGTCACCAGTCAAAGTATTACTGAGATCAAACAGCACAAGTATGAATAAACCATTTCAAAGTGGCTTACAGAATTTACACAACAAATTGCACTAAGACCAACAAAACTATTATAATGAGAGGATTTTAAAAAGACACCCTCAATGTAAACAAGATATGAATCCAAAGGGAATAAAATACTAATCCTAACTGAATTACAGGGCATGAACATTATAGTCTGGATATATAAACTACTCTGCTCTAAGATGAATTGTGCAGCATACAAGCAAGAACAAAAATGTAACATACTGTACTACAGTGTAAAAATCCAAAGTTCTGTCAACTGCACAGGAAAAAAATATATAGCATTTGTAAACATGTTCTGTTATATATTGCACAAAGATACAAAAAACCCAAAGCTATAACATTTTTAAACAAATTACTAACTTTAAGTTCTGTCCAATATTGCACAAAGATATCAGAAAAAAATAAAACAATTATAAAATTCTACTGAGGACACTTCAAGTTGTGTGACAAAAACACAAGTCTATCTACAGCATCTGGCTTCAGAGCAGCAAAATTACATGTTACAACATTTCCTCTGGTACTGAAAGCCCTCTTTTCTGCTTCTGCTTGAGGCAGGGATGCTCAGGTACTTTTTTGCAAGTTTTCCTAATTTGGGGAAAATGTACTACTTGTGTTTTCCACCACTTAGGGGGAGTTACGTTACTGTTGACCTCAGGTATCATCAAGTAGCTCTTGATCTCTTTTTCAATGGTTGTGTGCAGAGACCTGCCTTCTCTGAATTCCTGTGTTTTTTTGTTTTTTTTTAATGCCTGCTAAAAGACTTTTATTTTCACCTGCTCCAACTGTTTCATATAATGAAAGAAAAAAATGTACTTTGGAATCAAGGTCCCCCAACCAAGACGGCTTGCAAAATAAAACGCATCCAAAAGGCCAATGTTTCTTATGGAAATAAATAATCCGTTTTGACGAATTATGTCATTTGTTCAAACAGATTAATGATTCATTCAAACAGGTTGTTTTTTGTTTTGTTTTTTTTTCTGACACCTACAGGGCTTTGAACTAGATCAATTTCACTTTGCAGAGATGGTGAAAAAACATAGCTATCAAGCTGTTTTTAACGGCAAATGATTTTCAACATAGTTTGCAGATTACCGTCTTTTAAGCAACATCAGTCTTTTCAAAGCCAAGCCACCTACCTGCGAGTGAGGATGATCCACATTTTGCAATTCAATCCAGTGATGTAGATTGTGAGGCTGTTATTCTCCTAGCTCTGTTTGAGTAGCACTTACTCAGTTTTAGTCAGCTACTCTAGCTTAACTTGTAGGACGCTGACCGTACACACACAAACACAGAAGTTTATCCTGTTAGGTTACATGAGAAAGTGAATGCGTGAAATGTCAAGGTGTGTTTTTAATTGTTTTTTGCAAAGTAAGTGACATACACAATAATTACAGCTTGCACATCATTAAAACAATTAAGGTATTACCGTAGACAATACATATCGTAAACTCCTACCCAAAATATAACTGGTGCATAATAAAAGTTGTGTGGAATAATTTATTTTGATTTTAAAATGACCATGCATTAATCAAGCAACTCTACAGTAAAGTCTAAAGCAGAAGTTGACTTGGCACTACCTAACTTTCAGCTGTACTACTGCACTACAAGTATCCATACAATAAATTATTGAAAACTGGCAGAGATCCATGAAACTACATGATTCTGTAAATTTACTGCTTCATTTTCAATGAAAACAAATCATGTTCTTCATCTTTATAGCTTGCTCTGTCCTGTGGTGGTTCACAATTTATTAAAGATGTGGAACCAATGTACTGTAATGAAGAGAAGCAGAATGACATGTTATTGGCTAACTTAGTAGATGACAATATGCAGGCTTTCAAGGCAGCTCAGACCCCTTCTTCAGACCAACAAGTGTTATCACTCTGCTACTGGAACCAATGTACAAAACATTTTAACAGTAGAATCCCTGAAGCCTATGAAAATATTCGTAATTCTGGGCCACCTTAAATTCTCTCGCACCTCTTCATCAGCGTCTTTATTTTACAAATGTGTCAATCCGTACTGGCAGCAGGCAGCTTGCTCATTCATTCCCCACCGAGGTAGCTTCAGACACAAAATTCTTAGAGCTGAAGTCTCTTTAGGAGTTAGGTGTCTGGAATTGTATACCGTAAATAATATATCATTATTTGGAGTACATACATTTCATGTGTGTCTACAACAATCTGTGTAAATGTAGGATGACAGGAGGCAAGAAATGTTGAACACATAACTAAAACAGAAACTTTTTTCACGTTGTAGTAATAATTGACAAAATGTTGATGTGAAGTGTATATTTGAAGTGTGTAATGTGTGAAGACTGAAGTCCAAATATCAAATAAACACTTTCACAAAAGGTATAACAAAACAAGTGCACTTTTATTAAAGAATATAACCAAAGAAACATAAATTGTTCAATTTACATGTTACTGTCAATGTGTGAAAACTGAAGCCCAACTATCAATCAATACGAAATAAACATGTCAGCTTTGCTGGTGCAGAGGTAAGGAATGCTATTTCATAATCAAGAGGTTGCTGGTTTGATCCTGAGTCCTCCTCGCATTTATGTTTTTGAGTAGTGAACTGCTATTATTGTTACTACATTTTGATTTGAGTCTGTGACAGCTGCTAAAGGTTAGCACTGAAGGGATAAAAGCAGACACACAAACGCATCTCAGTCATTTGTTCTTTGTTCAAGCAGACACTGCGGTGTCTATGGTGGATGCTACTTTTCCTCACACACGGACGTTCACATCAACATGTCATTTCAACAATTTTATTTTATTCAAGAATGAAACTGAATTTAAAAATTGTTCAAATTAAGATTTATTCAAGAATAAAACAATAAAAAACAAATTCAAATCAAGTTTTATTCAAGAATCCAACTGTAAAACTGAAAAAAATCATTCAAATTTTTTATTCAAGAATCCAAGAATAAAATCAATCAAATGACATGTTGATATGAATTTCTTTGTGCAAGGAAAATTAAAATCTAAAAGTACCATAAATTTACACAGGATGTTACAGACTCACATCAGATGCATGTTTTTATTATATGATAATAGTAGCAGCTCACTACGCAAAGCGCTAAACATAGAGACAACGCAGGATTCAAACCTATTACCTTGCTATTATTAAACTGTTGCATATCCACTGCACCATCTGTGCAGATCTGTGACAGAGCAGCATTACCACTGTGACAACTGGTTGAAAATGAAACGCACACATATGCAAACATATTTTACTTTGCACTGATTGATAGTTGAGCTTCAGCAACACGTCAATTGAACAATTTCTTTTTCTTCAGTTTTATTCTTGAGTAAAAGGATACTTGTTTTGTTACACCTTTTGTGAAAGTGTTTTTTGGATATTTGGCTTCTGTCTTCACACATCCTACACTTCACATCAAGATTATGTTGTTATTCCTATAACATAACATCTGTTTTAGCCGTGTGTTTAGCATTTCTTGCCTCGCATTTCCTCTGTAATTCTATATTTACACAGATCGTTGTAGACACAGAACAACATGAAATGTATGTATTTCAAATTATGGTGTTTCATTATCTGTATAATTCTTTACAAACACATCATCAGATAAACACAGACTTGAACTATGAGGATTGCAGCAGGGGGGGTAAAGTAGGCTGCGTTCTGCTACAGAAATGGGCTATTAGTGCAGTGATAAGGAGCTACGAGTTTCTTGCCATATGTCAGGAAAATTTACGGAGGTCAAGGACAACGAAAAAAAACGTAAGCTTCAGGAATTCTAGTGTTAAGGAACAGAAGCTCATATCCATTGCCTTTTTACATGATAATCACTTATTGCATCCTCCTTTAACTGTAGAAGGTGCCTAGATAGGAGACACTGGGGCAAATGTTATGCAAAGGGAAAGCTAAAGCCAGAGCCCCAGCCAACTCAGACGTAAAGGAAGGGCTAGAAACAAGGCCCTAGGCTGTTCTGACAAATGTAATGAACAATTGATTTATCAATCTTTATTTTAATTAGCACTTTCACAGAATACACCATCATAAGTTAAATTCTAAAGAAAACAATAGTAACATTTAAATGTGTCAAAATAAAATTCATGAATTACACAATGTATAAAACATCTAACATAAATTGACAGCATGCATTGATAATGCAGTTTTACATGATCGGTAGATTGTACAAAAGACACAAGAATAGTTAACAGTACAATCGATTAATGACAAAGGAGAAAATCAGAATTTACATAGGCTTTGATTAGCCTGACAACAGCAGAACAATGCAAAGGAAGAGATGTTTGAGAAGTAGAAAATGGTAAATTTTTAATAGGGGCATGGGAGTGTGAAAAGACAAAGAGACAGATGTCAATTCAACATGGATTAACTTAGTGAAAAAGACTTTTAACCACACCTTCTGCTGCTTCTGTTAATCACTGAGTAAAAATACCCCCAGAGGACAGACAGCAAAGAAGCTACACACAAATAGCTCTCTAGCATTTTTTGATTAACGTAAGAGCATAAAAATGTGGATTAGTCTAAATGAGTATAATATTTTTTTACAAAGCAGACATTTTGTTTTTCTAAGTACCTTAATGTGAAAATTCATTTTCAGGACCTTCCATGCTCAAAGTTATTTGGTACACACCCCTTTTTCAGATATAGAATATGTCATGCAGGCTGGAAGTAACTTTATTACAAATCAATTAAACTGATAAGAGTTTGCCATCTAATGGTGTGATAGCAAGGATTGGTTCTGTTATGGCTCGAGTGGGGAAAAAGGCCAGTCCAGATGGGCAAGTTCTCAAAGCGAGGAGCAGGAGACAAACACCCAAGACATTTTATAAAGAGAAAAGTTCAAAAGTCAAAGTGAGCCAGCAACCAAAATCAAAACGGAAGTAAAAAATCAAAGGTCAAAAGAGCCTTTTCCTAACTCTGACTAAAGGCCGAAGTTGATTGATTTAAATTATTAAAAAGCTTGGACAGCATCTATATAATGGTGCCACAGGACGTCAACTTGCCACATCCACATAACTATCAAAAGGTGTCATTATCATAAATAGTATGGCCACAGCCATAGCAAACGACCACAAAAATGGTGGTGATCATGAAAATATCTGCTAACAAAATGTCATCAAAGAAATAACAATGCAACAAAACATAATAGTAAATTAAAAAAGAATCTCGTAACACATCAATGAAATCATATTTTGGATAACCAGAAAACATTAATGACTGGTTCTTGCCCTACACCCTGTGCTGCTCTGATACGATCTGGTCCTCCATGGCCCTGTAGTTGAAAAACAGATTTGAAATATGCATGTAAAGTTATTTGCCCCTATCTGATTTTGTGAATTATTATTATATTTTTTTCATATCTGGTACTGAAATAAAGCAAATCAGTGCAGTGAATTGATCTTGTTACTTAATAAAGACAACTTGTTTCTGCTCTGTTTTATTTCATGTAAAAAAAATGTGTTTATTCAAATACAGCAACATATTTAACTGTCACACAGTAGAGTGGGGGAAATGGCCTAAATATCTCAGTATGTAAAAAAAGCTAGACGTCAAAATGTTCGTCATGCAGTCATAGATTGTATAAATTATTTATGTTTTTATATGCCCCGGTACTCCAATGAAAGTCGGCCGCAAGTTTCTAGTTGACTCATACACTGTGCATCTTTGTTAATATATAGATCTTCTTTCAGGTTCTTGGCATGTTAATTAATGCAGCCTACAAGCCAGGCCGTGTTCTGAGAGAGCTGCAGCTTGTTGAAGATCCACAATGGAACTTTCAAGAGGAAACACTTAAAGCCAAGTAAGAGGTTCTTTTTTTAAACACATACTCTGCAATGTGAGGGAAACAAAAAGAAAAAAAATAAAACGCTGAATGTTTTTCATCCTTGATTTTACTCCTTCCTGTGCAATGTTATTTCATATCTGTGATCTTTGTCTTGTCTTCTTCTTCTTTCATCATGGATATTTATCTTGTACAAGTAGCTTGAATTATTTAAAAATGTACTTATTAAATATGTACATATTTATTAGGGATTGGATTGATTTCCTTTACCTTTCTTTTCTGCTTGCATGCTTTGTTCGTTCAGTTTTTAATGTATTTATTTTTGAACAGATTGAATTATTAAAAAAACAACTTTGGGACTGTTTAAAAAAATGGAATATTAAAATAAAAATAATTGTTTATAAACTACTCAACACACTCACACCTAAAGCAATATAATGTTCATTGTAAAATGTATCAGTTGAGTTCTGAAACAGTTTAATCTAATAACATTCTATCATTGCTTTTTCTTTTTTCAACTGCTTTATTTCAAACAGTGCTATAAAATACTCTTTGAGCATATGAAACCAGAATGTTTCTGCTATTGTCTTATGTAAGTTTCACATGAATATATTGATCCATCCATTTTAGTAAAGCTTTTTTTTCAGTACTACTTTTGTATCTTATCACTGAAAAATTTGTTACTTTTGTAAACTATAAATTGCTGTGTATTTGAAGTGATTAATCTTAGTCTTCAGAATCGCTAATGGCAGATGTGAATTGAAAGCTTTTTTAGAGAGACATGCAGCAAATGATATTTTATATAAATAACTACATAACAAGTTTTGTTCATAAGAAGTATTAAAAATGATATTTGTTATAATTTTGTAGCGGGGCCACATAGTTAGTGTTAAATGTCAGTTCTGAGTGCGTCTCGTTTCATTGTCCCGTTTACTGTTTATGTGTATCAGTTAATGCCGTCCCCATAAAGGGGGACGGATGATGGAAGGAGACCACAGCCACAAACCTGGAACACACCTGTTTACAATTAATCAATCACAGCCGTCACAGGACTATTTAAGCCAGCAGGAGGAGAAGGAAAGAGAGGGGAGAGAAGGAGATTTTTTTTTTCACAATCACGACCACGAGCAAACTGTACCTGTTGTTTTCCATATCGCGCTTATCCATCCAGTTTGTTTTTCCATCTGCCGGATTTGCTTCAAGGACCTCACCACGAGAGACCCCGGGGTAGGACTTAATCATCCACCACACACACGAGGATTCACGGTGAGGCTGCTCCATTTTTTCCGGGGAGAATCAAACAACGCAATTTCACTAATTCAGTCAACCGCTTTCAGGACAGTTTCTTTATTACCGGACTCACGTTCTCATTCATTTTCAGTTTATCAGTCATTGTTGTTATTCGTGTTGTGTGTTTATTTGTTACAGGGACAAGGGAGGGTTTTTGTTGTATATATATACTTGGTGGTGTCTTGTTATTGCTGGGGTGGAGGGATATTTATATTTATATGTTTCTATTTTTTGCATGTCAATTCACTTAATACATATAATCCGTTTAATTTTACATCCTGTTTTTGTACTTATCTTTTCACAGTCGATTGTGGGGGAAAAGTTTAATTTGTTAGAAGTTTGATAGTTAGATTATTTCTCAGTCGATTATCCAAGCCACAGGTCTTGGAAGTGTAGCTGCCGGCTGGGTAAAGGGGTCGGCCGTTACAATTTAATGGGAGAATTTGGATTTAAAAAGTATAAGATCAGGAGAGTTTCAGAGTGGAGTCACCACTCCTCCAAATAAAGAGGAGCCAGTTGAGGTAGTTTGGCAGTGTTGTAAGTATACCTCATGGGTGGTTCCCCCTAGAATTGCTCTGAGCACGTCCCACGGGGTAGAGACCCTGCGACAGACCCATGCTGGAGTGATGAAATCTCTTGACTGGTGTGGGAATGCCTAAGAATTCCTCCGAAAATGCTGGAATCTGTAGCTGGGGACAGGGAGGTATGGGTTGACATTCTTGGACTGCTGCCACCAAGACTCTCTCCAAGAAAAGCTGGTTCAGAAATTGGAATGAGAAAACCTGAAAGTCTTTTTGGGCACTGTCCATGATCAAACAGTATGCTGAAGAAATTAAAATTTTAGTAGTATACTTTCAAACTGAGAACCACGTAGTAGGTTGGCACTGGATTCTTTGGTCCTTTAATTCTTAAATCAGTGTTATTTTGTATATTTTAGTTCATGAATCATATTGGGTTGAATTTCCTGTCTTGGTCAAAATGTTTTGTGTGTTCTTACTTCTAGCCTTTGCTTTCCCTTCAGTATAAATCATTAAATGACATACCCATAGGTATTGTATATCATATGCCTGTATACTGAGTACTGTGCTCACTTCTGTACCCGTCGTTCACCTCTGACTGTGTGACCAGACACAGGTCCAAATCTATCATAGGCCTGATCATGAACAATGGAGGTGGCTTACAGATTTGAGGTTTACCTGCTAACTCGGTGGTGTCAGGGCAATAATCTCACTATTAAAGTCAACAAAACCAAGGAGCTGGTTATAGACTTCAGAAAGGGCAGTCAACATCTTCATCTGCATTGGAGTGAAAGTTGTTAAAAGAGTAAGCAACTTTAAATTTCTTGGAGTGACCATAACTGACGAAATTAATTGGACACAACGCATTTAATCTCACCACCTCCTCATAAATCTGAGCACAACTCATATTTCTCCACCTGTTCTCTCAAGCTTCTGCCAGTTCACGGTGGAGTCCATCTTCACTGGCTTTGCATATGGGAATGGCTAAAGATTGTAGAGCATTGCAGAGGGTGACGAAGGTTCCACAAAACATTACCGGCTCCAAGCTACCTTCTGATCAGAACAAATATAACACTAGCAAATAATATAATTAAATATAACACTAGCAAATAATATAATTAAATATAACACTAGCAAATAATATAATTAAAGATCTCAGACATCCTGTACATCTGCTTAACTCAGTCCTCCTTTCTAGCAAATGGTACAGGACAAGTGGCTCTGTAACCAGCAGATTTTGTGAGAGTTTCTACTTGTTTTGTCGTATAAAGTCCTAGGTGAGCCTGTTTTCCCCTTTATACTCTTTATAATGTAGTCTTTACCAAAATGCCTCAAATCCCTTACATTTACCATTCTGTGGTCAGGCACTTTACTTTAGCACTTCCAAGCCTTTTCTCTTCTTCAGCTATAACTTCAGGTAATTAGATAGAGTGAAAGAACAGGCAATAGAAAGAGTTATACATATAATTATGTACAATATTTTAGATAATATGCCCAAATAGTAAGCAATGTAAAATAACTGACAAAAATGCCACTACAGCCTAAGTAACAGTGCATCTTACATCCACAGGTGACTCTTGGCTAATCTTCAGTCTAACTTGGTCTTTGCTACCACATGGCCTTTGAATGAAGTATCGAATCAGGCCCCATGCCTCTCTCAATATAGCTGCCAAGACAGAGTTGTCTTCATCATGGAGAAATGACAAGAAAGAGAAGTGGTGTTCTCTTCATGGACAGAGAGAGCTAGAGATGAGAAGTGACCAACTTATACCAGTTCTTGCCATAAGTCATGAACCAATGGGTGCAGACAACTCCCTTGGTTCATCCAATCTTGTTTCAGCTTGACTGGACCAATGGGGCTTTGCAGTAAAGAATGGCCAATTGTAAACAACCACATTTCAAACCTCCAGACCCTGATTCATACCAGCTAAGCAATTTATAGCCTTCCTGCAGAGTTTATAGGCTCTGTAATGTCCGAACAGTGTCACCCTTGCAAACCGGTTGTGTGCATGCTCCCAGAGAAATCACCTCCCCATAAATCACACTCCCTAAACCTTTCATTCTGAAGAGGAAAACTATAAATGTATACTCATATACTCCTGTCTAAACTCCTCCTGCCCCCCTTCCAGGCCATAGGCAGTGGCAGCCCCTCACCCCTACAACCAATTTCACATCCCGAGTCAGTACTTAACACCTAAAGACTCTGCAGTTAGTTAGGTAAACATCAAAGCACAGATATTCTTACCATGCTTCCTGAAGCAGTGTTTCTTACACCGTAGAATATATGCTTACCTTTTGTAATGCAAACTTAAACCTATTCTTAAAATGCGTAATATATCCAATTATAGCAACACTAGATAATATGCAATAGCAAAAAGAACATTAAAACAAATGCAGTTTGTTCACTCCTTAAATCAGTTATTTTTTTCTTGTGTAATTTAATTTGTGAGCATTTGTAATCTCAATTACATTACCCACAGTTTGCAAATTTGCTGAACAGTCAATCATTAGAACAAATATTGTATTTAATGTTTATGTAAAATCTACCCTTTACAAGTTTCTATCTACAGTATATTCCCATGTTCTTATTGAAGAACTTAATTTAAAATAATAACTGGGACCCTTCAAAAATGTCAGTCTTGTTACCTCTTAAACTCTGATCTTTTCTGTAGCTCATAACTGTCCAACCAGGAATCAGTTTAGTTTGCCTTTATCTGGTGCTGCTATATCTTTTTTATAAAATGGAGACAAAAACTACACAAAGTACTCCAGATGAAGTCTCAGAAGTGTGTTATATAATGTGCTACATACTATATATCATGCTAAATAACTTTAAATCCTACTAGGCTTCCTAATGGCCTCTGTACATTGACCAATACTACCCAAATTCCAAGACATTGCGTGTATGATGCCCGGCTTGCGTGTATGAACTAAATGAATTTTTTTCTGTTATGATTCTGAAATGTTTAGATAAATGCTTATGTTTTTTAAGCAATGTTTGCAGTACTAGGCTGTTGTACCGTTTTAGACATTATGGATGTAATGAGAAGTCAAGCAAAATGACACCTTTTATTGGCTAACTAAAAAGATTGCAATATGTAAGCTTTTGAGGCAACTCGGGCCATTCTTCAGGCAAGATGTAATCAACAGAAATTAAATTTATACCTGTTGATGTGGTGAATTTGGAAATCATTCATTACTTCAACAAAGTGTATATGAGATGATAGAGGTGTTCACTAATGGTCAGAAAAGTGGGATGGATACAGAGTACTAAACACTGTCAGCAGCATTAGAGAGTAGTGAGATGCAAGAAGAAGTTACGTCCATTGCTCTCACCAACAGAAGAGAAAATCTGAGAAAATCGTAGTGCAACTAAGAGAAGGTGCTGATTTGTACAGTATGTGATGATGAAGCTATTTAACATTTGACCAAAAGTTTTTATCTTGAAGATATTTAGAAGCTTGTACACTGCGGTTGTAAGTGTGCTGAGAAGTGGAGAGGCTGTATTGGGAAATCTTTAACGTAAAAAAATGGGTTTTCTCAAACCCGTTTAATCCAATTCAAGGCCTAAGTGTGAGCACATGCATTTGAAAAACAAAATGAAGAAACTTTTTAAGTAATCCTATATCCATATATACACCAATAATAATTCAGCATATATTGTTAAATAGATAGATAGATAGATACTTTATTAATCCCAATTCAATAAAAGTAGTTGTGTGTATAATATCAATTTAAAATAATATAGTTTTAAAGCATGTGGTACAGCAAAGTATTTGTATATGATTTCTGCATCTTTCCAAAATGCTGTCCATATGCAACTGTAAGCAAACTTCCAGAGATCCATTATTATATTTGTTCTTTCTTTTTGAGGGACTATAAATTATTTTAATCTTTCAGGGTTTCATATATAGTGAAGGGCTTCATCATGGCTTAGTTTGGCCTTGAACATGACTAAGTGAAATGTTGCATCTAACAAGCAAACCATAAATTAGTAAATATATTTTCTCAAATAAAACAAAAGTACACTGAATAATTACAGTGTTAAGAGCAAAAAGGAAATCCTAAATTATCATTTTTAAGGCAGTGGTAACGAGCAAACTCTAAATACCACTTATAAAATTATGGGTAATGAGCAAGTCAGAATTACAAAAGACAGCTATATGAGTCATATAGAAGCAAAAGATTACCATTTTGTAATGTAATGGGCAACAAGAAATGTGTAAATTGCTAATTATAGGGTTACAGTTTACAGAAAAGCCTTGCAATACTAATTACAGCATGAGGGGGTAACAAACTAATTTTACATTAATAACTGTAATGCTGCTAATACAATCTTTACCAGTTCTATAATTAACAAATACATTAAAGTGCCAGTGGCATGGTGAAGCAGGGGTTCGTCCTGCAGTCTTGAGGATCCAGGGATCTGTGTTCAAATCCTGGTGTGGTCCATGTATATGTGGAGACCTCATTCCTGTGTCTCCGTGGTGTTTCTCTGGGTATTCCAGTTACCTACCACTTTCCAAATGTATGCAAGTAAAGTTGATTGGTAACTCTAAATTGATTTAGTTAGGTCCTGACTAGGCCTAGTCCTGGTAGAATAGGCTGTATTCATCACAACACTTTAATAGCATATTAGATTCAGAAAATAAATGAATAAATGCTATAGTGTTAAAGAAAATAACATATAATACCTGAAATTATATGGATTTTGTACGGTAGATTCTAAATTATTAATGCAGTAATTGTGGTCTAGTACTACTAATGATGATGTAAAGGATAGGTATTAAGGCCATAAATTTCAAATTAGATAATGCGCAAAATATTGTCTAGCTCAGGGGTGGGCAAATTCAGTCCTGGAGGGCCGCAGTGGCTGCAGGTTTTTGCTCCAACCCAATTGCTTAATAAGAAACCCTTATTGCTCAAGTAACACTTCAGCTTCACTTTAGTTGTCTCACTCGTTAAGATTTTGAATCCTTATTGCTTATTTTAGTCTTAAACAGCTGTAGTCTTGGTTTTTAATTGCTCCTAATTAGCAATACCATGCAAATGACAAAAGAGACCAGCATTTCTCCATTTAGCTTGTTTTCATTTACACCTGTGTGTATTTATCATGCACTATTTGGTTTAATTAAATACTTGGAAGGAAAGTGAAGAGAAAAAAGTGAAGCACTGAGAATTACTCATCTGTTTTAGACTTCAAATCATTTGGATGATATCCTTAGAAAGGAAAGTAAATCTAGGATATGAGAATAACCTGACATGGCAGAGTTAAAGCACTAGCAAGCCATGCAATTAAATAATTGACAAGGATTGATTTTTAATTAAGCAACTGGGTTGGAACAAAAACCTGCAACCACTGCGGCCCTCCAGGACTGAATTTGCCCACCCCTGGTCTAGCTGGTGTATAAGACCATCTACGGTAAAGTTCACTGTCATGCAAAGTGTAAGGTCATCTCATGAAGAATCTCTGCTTAGCAATGACTGATATCGGTGACATTATGTAGGCAACTGTCAGGATAAAAAAAAAAGACAACAATGAATGTTGTCACCAGATTTGCTGTAAGAAATGGAAACGGAACCAGGGAATCCTGAAAGGCAGATAGGTGTCTGGCTATTTAACATCAAACTACACCTCACATGCAGACATTTTTGTATCGGAGCTGTTGAAAAGGTGCATTTTTGCTGTTTGCTGAATATTGCCTTGTGATATTCTTTTCTCTTCATTGTTTTGTATTGTACACTGAATGAGAAGCTTGTACAATATGTGCATGGTCCTGCTAGTGAACTGTGGCAGTTGTCTTGTTTCAGTTGCACTGTATCTGTGGTTGTATTTACATTGTTGAGTGATACCAAGTATAAGAAAATTAACTTGTACTTGAAGACATTAAAGGCTATTAAAAGAATTAAGAACGTAACATTCTCAATTAGTCAGTTCGGGATCAAGGGTTGGGCCAGAGCTTTTCTGGCAGCACTGGGACTAGGCAGGGATTGCAAGACCAGCTATAACTTATCGCAGACATTACTGAGGGCTTTAGATGAAAACTAGAGTGCCAGGAGGAAACCCATAACTTCACAGGAAGAAAGTCCAAGCTATGCTAAGACAATGACTGGGTTTGGGATTTGAAGCAGGACACTGAATCTGTCACTGCCAACCACTAAGGTGCTCCAATAATGGAAAACACCTTACAAGTAAAAGTAAATTGAAAACTTTAAATTACCAACTGGCATGCCACAAATGTAATAGAATCTGTAAATGATTTATTTTTAACCATTTATCCATCCATTATTAAACCTGTTTAATCTATTCCAAGACTCAGACCTGGTAGCAATAAGAACAAGGTGAGGATACCAGTCTACTGACTGATACACACAAACACAATACAAATTTGATGATAGGTCATATTTGACTTAATTAGAAATATCACTTGTTACTTATCAGTATCAGGGTGGCACAGTGGTAGCGCTGCTGCCTCGCAGTAAGGAGACCTGGGTTCGCTTCCGGGTCTTCCCTGCATGGAGTTTGCATGTTCTCTCCGGGATTTGTTCCTGTGTTGGCTGGGATTGGCTTCAGCAGACCCCCATGACCCTGTCTTAGGATATAGCAGGTTGGACAATGACTGACTTATCAGTATCTTTTAGTTAACTGTTTGTTGAAAATGCTATTGAAAAGGAAGGCATAGCTTTTAGTGTAAGGAACTCATTTGTAGTCACAAAGTCTTAAAATAAGCCTGTTAGTTTACATACTAATATAAATTTACTTTTTATGTGTTTATGATCTTGTTTCTTGTTTTCTTAGTATATCCAGTTATTCAAAAGGCACGGTACAGTAAATTATTGTGAATTGTTGCTTTTATTTATAATACAGATACATATTGGTAATATTTTAGAATAATGACTACATTAAGATGCCATAAGGTACAATTTGGTTCCAATCCATGATGTTTTATAGGGTCATTAATGTCAAATGTAAAGAGTACAATGAGATTGTTACTTGCATGTGCTAATCAGTTTAAGTGGCAATAACTCACAAATTAGTTCATAATAAAAAAATAAATGGTCACTATTGTAAAGCATTACGTATATTTTTCAAGAATAATTTTCATTTAATGTTAAAAACGTGATAACATTACACATAATTTGTTATCATGTAAATCGTTGTCATGTAAAATGTTGTCATGGGGTCCTCTTGTCTTTGGGAAAACCTAATTTAATGGCAGGCTAATTAAGTAAATCGGAGGATACAATTCAAAGAGTTTATAAATGTTATGCATTAATGTTATCTTGTCCTATGGAGGTTCCTGACTTGTATTGAAATACCCATTTTTTTGTCCCCTTAGATATAAAGGAAAGACTTACAGATCAACAATTAAGATCGTCCGAACCTCGGACCAAGTTTCTGATTTCTGCAGAAAAGTATGCCTCAAGCTTCAGTGTTGTCCAAATTTGTTCAGCCCTGCATTAGTCACAGATAAATGTCCAGAGAACTGTTCTATTCATACAAAAACCAAATACAGTAAGTATCCCCTAAAATGGTACAAATGTCTTGAGGTTTTCAAAAATGTCATCCTAATTCCTGAATCTATTTTGTAACCACATGTTTCACCTTTACAGTGCTTTTTGGTTCCCAAATTTAATTTACTGTACACAAAATGAAGTTTTTGCCACATATATAATACATATGAAGCCTGAGACAGCATAGACAAACCAAATCAAAAACCTTTCTTAGCTTTCTATGATGATGTGTTTTCCTATGTAATGCTAACAACCCTAACCTACTCAGGACTATATTTTCTCTTTCATCTATTTGTGGTTACCCTTTTTCTTACCTGTGAGTCATCATTTTAGCTCTTAAAGTTTGATTATAAATGATCAGTTTCCTGTATAATGTGTGTTGAAGTTCTTAAACAGTAATGGGTGCTTGCAACCCCAGATAATAGTACAGTGGCACAGTGGAATGTCCCAAAAATAAATCTTAACAGATTCAAGTTCTCCAAAAGGCTGGTTTTATTCATTATCCTATTTATAACAAACACACAAAATGTCTTAAAAATAAACAACATTTAAAGGTCACTCCTCTGGCAGCTTGTATGTCATTTGAACTGAGCAACAGACAACTGTTGACAACTGCATTCTTATAGGTCTACAATATTAGCACAGACTTTGATGAAGTTGGAAAATTCTTGCGATAGTTTGCAACCAGTCAAAAAATAAACTGTTTCTGTTCCTCGTCCATTGTCAGTGTGACATTGTACTTTTCAATGAGAGTAATATGTGGCAAAAAGTTCACAAAATTTATTGAAAATTGGAACATCTGTACACTGGGAAGTTTCTTGAGAAACAACAGAGATCTTTTTTTGCCTTTTTCCATAAGGACATCAAAAGGATGTTGTTCTTTCTGTTACCAGATCCTCCAACTTCAGCTGTTCAGATTCATGTGTCCTCTTAAGATGTTGAATAATGCCTGGTAATGGTGGCCACTGCAGGCCTTTTCCTTTATTTCTACTGAGACTCAGTCACCAAGAAGTGCTAAAATAGAAGCCTCTACTGTACTCTCCACTAGAATGTTCTTGAAACACTTGCTTAATATTGGATTGTTCTGGAAACTTCCACTTACTATTAGAATATCCTGGGAGTTTTCTCTGTTTCTTAATTTTATCATTTATTAATCACTTAGCCAGTTAAGAATCTCACACAAAAATAAAATGTTAAGAATGGATTGACCTCTACATGTTTCACAGTCAGGCCGGATTTCACAGGTAAGCAAGCTATCCCTAATGGTCTAAAATAAGCTTTTGGAGAAATTATTCTACAAACATGAATTCTTTACATTGGTCTCTGGGTTATCTTAGTCTTATAGCTACTACTGTTTAGAGGCCTCGGTCAAGGTATGAGATACTGGAGGGATCCTCCTGTAAATAGTGCAGCATACAGTGGAACCTCAAGTCACGAACGTCTTGGACCACGTACAAATCGGGTTACGACCAAAGAGTTTGCCAAACTTTTGCATCTGTTCATGACCAGACACTCGGGTGACGAACAATCCAGTTTCCCTTCCGATTCGAACGCGCCAATGATTTCCACACGTGTTCAGTCTCTCCCTGTGCATCCCTGTGTAGCGAGAGTGCGCGAGCGGGAGATTGAGAGAGAGAGCGCAAGCGAGCAAGAGAGAGCGCAAGCGAGAGAGCCCAAGCAGAAAAAGTAAACATTACAGAAGAAGTAAGTAAACATTTATTTACTATTACACTGTGCATTCTATGGTATAATTAACTATTTTTGTGCTTAAAAATCTTTAAAAAAATATGTATTTACATACAACTCGTATGGTCTGGAACAGATTACAGTAATCCCTCGCTATATCGCACTTCGCCTTTCGCGACTTCACTCCATCGCGGATTTTATATGTAAGCATATTTAAATATATATCGCGGATTTTTTGCTGGTTCACGGATTTCTGCGGACAATGGGTCTTTTAATTTCTGGTACATGCTTCCTCAGTTGGTTTGCCCAGTTGATTTCATACAAGGGATGCTATTGGCAGATGGCTGAGAAGCTACCCAACTTACTTTTCTTTCTTTCTTGCGCTGACTTTCTCTGATCCTGACGTAGGGGGATTGAGCAGGGGGGCTGTTTGCACACCTAGACGATACGGACGCTCGTCTAAAAATGCTGAAAGATTATCTTCACATTGCTACCTTCTGTGCAGCTACTTCCTGAAGCGACATGCTGCACGGTGCTTCGAATACTTAAAAGCTTGAAGGGCACATATTGATTTTTGATTGAAAAACAAACTCTGTCTCTCTCCATCTCTGTCTCTCTCTCTTTCTCTGCCCCTGACGGAGGGGGTGTGAGCTGCTGCCTTCAACAGCTTTGTGCCGCGGTGCTTCGCATACTTAAAAGCCAAACAGCCCTATTGATTTGTTTGCTTTTCTCTATCTCTCTGACATGCTCTGCTCCTGACGCGCACTCCTTTGAAGAGGAAGATATGTTTGCATTCTTTTAATTGTGAGACGGAACTGTCATCTCTGTCTTGTCATGGAGCACAGTTTAAATTTTTGAAAAAGAGACAAATGTTTGTTTGCAGTGTTTGAATAACGTTCCTGTCTCTCTACAACCTCCTGTGTTTCTGCACAAATCTGTGACCCAAGCATGACAATATAAAAATAACCATATAAACATATGGTTTCTACTTCGCGGATTTTCTTATTTCGTGGGTGGCTCTGGAACACAACCCCCGCGATGGAAGAGGGATTACTGTAATCGTATTTACATTCAATCCTATGGGGGAAATTACTTCGGGTCACGACCAAATCGGGTTGCGACCAGAGTTTTGGAACGAATTACAGTCATGACCCGAGGTTCCACTGTACTTTGAAATGTGGCTCTTTTATGGATATTTTGCTTTTTGAGTGTCCGCTTCTCCCCTGCACTGTTTAGTCCACTGTCATTGTGTAAGAGCATTAGGAAAATCATTACCTGTAAACGTCTTTCTTGATAGTCATTTCCAGTTATTTTTGTTATGCCTGCTTTCCATATTGTACTATAAATGAGGGTTTTCCTTAACTAAAGCTCTTTGTTTGCATTAGTAAAATGCATTCCATTAAAATCATGCTTTGCTATGTTACCGGTACTTTGAAAGGAAATTCTGCTAAAGTATTCCATCTGTATAATACTTTACTAATAGTGGCTTTCATCTGTTGAAAATGGGAAATTGCAATGCGCTGACTTTTTCAGTTGCATGTTTTTTTAATGATTGGCAGTCAAATGTTAAGTGAACCACAGCTTCTGTGCGCAATTTGACATGCTTTTCCTTGAGATTTAAATACATTTTTCAACACACTACAGATAAAAAAGTAGTTATTTATAATGACACATTTTAAATTGTATAATTCCAGAACATAACTAGTGTTATATCTACTGGCCAATGATGAATTTTATTTTCTATGATTAAAAAAACACATACAAGGAGATAAGGTGTAAGATGAAAAGTGAGGTGGCTAAAGGTAAAGAAAAGGCCTATGATGAGTTGTATGAGAGGCTAGACACTAAGGAGGGAGAAAAGATGTGCAGCAGGTTAGGGTAATAAAGTATAAAGATGGAAATGTACTCACAAGCGAAGATGGTGTGTTGAGTAGAAAAAGTACTTTGAGAGGCTGATGAATTAAGAGAATGATAGAAAAGTTTGGATGATGTAACGATAGTGAACCAGGAGGTGCAACAGATTAACAAGGAGGAAGTAAGGATAGCTATGAAGAGGCCATTGGTCCAGATGACATACATATGGAAGCATGGAGGTGTTTAGGAGAGATGGCAGTGGAGTTTCTAACCAGATTGTTTAATGGAATCTTGGAAAAGTGAGAGAATGCCTTAGGAGTGGAGAAGAAGTGTAATGGTACAGATTTTTAAGAATAAGGGGGATGTGCAGAGTTGTAGTAACTACAGGGGGATAAAATTGATGAGCCACAGCATGAAGTTATGGGAAAAAGTAGTGGAAGCTAGGTTAAGAAGGGAGGTGATGATTAGTGAGCAGCAGTATGGTTTCATGCCAAGAAAGAGCACCGCAAATATGATGTTTTTGCTCTGAGAGTGTTGATGGAGAAGTATAGAGAAGGCCGGAAGGAGTTGCATTGCGTCTTTATGACCTGGAGAAAGCATATGACAGGGTGCCTCAAGAGGAGTTGTGGTATTGTATGAGGAAGTCGGGAGTGGCAATAAAGTATGTAAGAGTTGTGCAGGATATGTATGAGGGAAGTGTGACAGTGGTGAGGTCTGCAATAGGAGTGACAGGTGCATTCAACGTGGAGCTGGGATTACATCAGGGATCGGCTCTGAACCCTTTCGTTTTTGCAATGATTATGGACAGGTAGCAGGCAAGTTTACACTGGAGTCCCCATGAACTATGATGTTTGCTGATGACATTGTGATCTGTAGCAAGAGTAGGGAGCAGGTTGAGGAGACCCTGGAGAGGTGGAGATATACTCTAGAGAAGAGAGGAATGAAGGTCAGTAGGAACAAGACAGAATACATGTGTGTAAATGAGAGGTAGTTCAGTGGAATGGTGAGGATACAGGGAGTAGATTTGGCGAAGGTGGATGAAATTAAATACTTGGGATCAACAGTACAGAGTAATGAGGATTGTGGAAGAGAGGTGAAAAAGAGAGTGCAGGCAGGATGGAATGGGTGGAGAAGAGTGTCAGGAGTAATTTGTGACAGACGGGTATCAGCAAGAGTGAAGGGTAGGGTCTACAGGACGGTAGTGAGACCAGCTATGTTATATGGGTTGGAGACGGTGGCACTGACCAGAAAACAGGAGACAGCTGGAGATCACCTCAGGTTTGGAGACAAAGTCAGAGAGGTGAGATTAAGTTTGTCTGGACATGTGCAGAGGAGAGATGCTGGGTATATTGGGAGAAGGATGCTAAGGATTGAGCTGCCAGGCAAGAGGAAAATAGGAAGGCTTAAGAGGAGGTTTACAGATGTGTTGAGTGAGGACATGCAGGTGATGGGTGTAACAGAGCAAGATGCAGAGGACAGGAAGATATTGTCACGCTTGGGTCACAGATTTGCACAGAGACACAGGAGGTTGTAGAAAAAAAGGAACTTTATTCAAAGCACTGCAAACAAACATTTGTCTCTTTTCAAAAGTTTAAACGTGCTCCATGACAAGTCAGAGATGACAGTTCCGCCAGGAGCAGAGAATGTCAGAGAGAGAGAGAGAGAAACAAAACAACCAATTCCAAAGCTGAGAGGCGCTGCACAATACTTTTAAGTAAGCGGAGTACCATGTGAGAGGTTTATCGCCCGTTATAGCGCAAGTAAGAAGGGTAAGGAGCAATGTGAAGGTAGACTGTCTGCTGTTTCAGGGGTTTTCCCAGGGGCGTCTGTGTCCTCTGAGGGTGCGATCAGCACTCCAGCTTACAATATGTAAGAAGATGATCCTCTGTGGCAATCCCTAACGGGAGCAGCCGAAAGAAGAAGAAGAAGAAAAAACGTAAAATATTTTAAATAATGCATACAGGTAAAACTGGTGACTGAACGGCCTTCTGTTAATTTTGCTCCACACTAAACATTCTTCAGAACTTTAACACTTTTGAAATTACAGTAGATTGAACCCAACAACCTTGCCATGTACAGCAATAAGGTAGTAAAAGTGGATTATTTTTTCCATTTGTAAGTAAACACTGTTTTGAATAACTTACATTGGGAGCACAACGTATATTAGCTGCATTAAGAACACAAAGAAATCAATTTTTTATGGGGAGCTACAGTATATATATTCATCTATCAATCCATTTTCAAAAAAGCTTAATAAAGTGTAAGGTTGGTTCTTGTCAGTGACTTAGTTTGTAATGTAAAATATCTGAAAGAAAGCCAGTGATAGATAAGTCAGACTACGCACAAACTTAGGAGCAGGCCCATATTTGCAGAAACTGTGTCAAACCTCTGATGGTAGTAATACAAACACCAAGGTATGATGGAAACTTCAATTGAAATGTGTACCTATTTCACTCTAACAGCATCTCCCATTCCATTGGGCTCTCAATGGAGGACAAAGCAGGTGTGTGACACCACACAGGTTTATAGAATATTAATGGAGTGGCCTGGAAATTAAACTTAGTCAGAACAAAACACACGTCAAAAACAAATTAGTCAAGCCAGTCCTTCTTTTTAAAAAAGGGAGGTCAGCAATCAGGGCGGCGCAGTGGTAGTGCTGCTGCCTCGCAGTAAGGGTTCACTTCCCGGGTCCTCCCTACGTGGAGTTTGCATGTTCTCCCCGTGTCTGCGTGGGTTTCCTCCGGGTGCTCCGGTTTCCTCCCACAGACCAAAGACATGCAGGTTAGGTGGACTGGCGATTCTAAATTGGCCCTAGTGTGTACTTGGTGTGTGTGTGTGTGTGTGTGTGTGTGTGTGTGTGTGTCCTGTGGTGGGTTGGCGCCCCTGCCCGGGATTGGTTGCTGCTTTGCGCCCTGCGTTGGCTGGGATTGGCTCCAGCAGACCCCCATGACCCTGTGTTCGGATTCAGCGGGTTGGATAATGGATGGATGGATGGAGGTCAGCAATCACTTGTTGCACACTTCCTGTTGACTTTACCTGGCATTTGTCTAGAAACAAAGACAACTAAAAAACGCAACATTGCAGCTCCCCAAACAAAAACAAAATGGCACAGTGGTAAAAGTAATTTTTTGTAACAAAATGAAAAACCTTGCAAATAAAGAAATAAATGTAATAACTATATTCATTGATTTCTAAAACATAAGTTTACCTTAAAGGAAATGTACAGAAAAATGTATAGAGCACAGAAAAAAATAAAATCATAATGAAATCATAATGAAATCGTAACACTTATCACTAGCAAGGAATCACTCTGGGTGGCTCTCCCATCTTTCTCTCTCTTTCTTGCCATCCTTCCTTAAATGGCAGAGTTGGGATTTGTACAAAAATCAAAGTATACACTAAAGGAAATTTAATGCAACACTCCTATCCACATAATGATGAAGTATCAGCTTTTGCAAGTGAAAGTAAAAGGGAAGTCTTTCCATTCACCATCAAAACACTCAAGAAAAGTTGTTTGCCAATTGCCAGTGAAATATAGCTTAGGATGGGGACAGCTAACCTGTGAATAATTTTTCGGGAGAGAAGCTCACTTTAGCCTGGTGTGATCAGAGAAATGGACTTGTCAATTGGAAAGTAAGTCCAGCCAAGACCTAATTTGTACAGAATAAACCATGTCAATTACCTAACTTCATTTTTTAGTCACTCAGAAGTATTACAAATTACTAGCAGGTGGCTGTACTGGGCAGATACCAAAAATGTCTAATCCATAGCATCTGACAGTGAGTGGGCAATGCTATTACACTACAGCTTCTGGCTTTTAAACATTAATGGATGTTTTCATACTCAGTTAAGGCCACACTTCATTTGCATATTCAGGAGATGGAAGCCAAGAACCCCACTGAATTCTGCTGTGGCAGAGAAATGACAATAGTGCTGCAGGCTGGCATGCTGACAGATGAAACACTGAACAAGAGACATAATGTGACAGTCTAGCGGTGGGTATCAACTGTAATATAACTTTCCACCTTCCTTTTTAACCAGAAAAATGCAAGTTGCAACCTATGATGCTAAACTAAAATTAGGCTTGTAGATCATCTGGCATCATATTGTAAATTGCTGGCTGGTGAAGCAGAAAATTGTGTGCTATAAAACTATAATGAAGTACTCACAATCTTTCCTGGTTCTGCTTCAGTAGTTCAGGAACAAAAGATTTTGATGCTGATATTTGATTTGATATACTTTGTTAATCCCCAAAGATGAAGAGAGCATACCACAGAATGTTTTTAAAGAAAGGTTGCCATTGTTTGAAAAGGGAAAAGCATAGATTTCGGGATTTTGCTGCAATGCTGTTTGTGTTTTGCAGACCTCAAGTGCATTTGAGAACTTGTTGGATTGTGTTGTGATCGTTTGTTCCTTACCACCCAATGTGTAGTGTATTTACACATTCTGCTTGTATAGTCTTCTGGATCTGGAATCTTTCATTGACTGTTAGAATGCACCTGAATATCAGGCTTGAAGTCCAACCATAAGACACATCAGCAGGTGCACAGATAGAAGAGTTCCTGGAACTTATCATTAGCACTGAAAGAGCAGCTTTCAGCACTGTGGATTATAAAGCAGTGTGGAAGAGCTTTTCTAAAAGGGCTTTCTATTTTAGCAGTTGGACCAGGGAATGAAAGCGAGATACAGGGCAACTGTAATAATAGTCAAAGGTTAAGCAAGACGGTCAAAGCTGCCAAATCAATACTGGAAAGTTTAAATGTGAGGCAAAAACTTTGTGGTAAAAAAATTTCTGGTTACCTAATGTCAGTCAGTCAGTCATCATCCAACCCGCTATATCCTAACACAGGGTCAAGGGATCTGCTGGAGCCACTCCCAGCCAGCAGAAAACAAACCCCATGCAGAGTGCCAGCCCACCGCAGGGCAGGCTACCTAATGTCTTTCCCATAAATAATGAATGCCAAGTGTACTACAGCTTTCCACTTCTTTATAATGGAGCCAGGTGACCCATTGATCCATAACACTCAAGGTTCAAGTAGGTTTAGATTATAGAAAGAGGACTTCCAGAATTTTACAGAGAGCGAGTCTAGAGATTTCCAACAAGTGAGAATGATTAGTTTAGCAGAGATGGTATCCAGACAGAGTAACCTGTGTTGGATAGAAATCAAGGTAAGAGAAGGGAGGTCCAAGAGAAGAAATATATGAGACAAAAGGACAATATTAACAGAAAATAATTTTGGAGAGGCAATTAGAAACTTTCATCCAAAATGCAGAAACTCAAGGGCAGTCCCAACACATATGGAGAAAAGTCCCAGGGACATGTAAAGGATTCAGCACTTACTTAAAATCCTTAAACACTGTGCTTGATTTCACACCTACTTGGGTAAAATGTTTATTTTTCTCTACTCATTTCTCATTTTCAATGATTTTTCTTTTGTATCTTTAAGGCTTCTTAAATTCCCTTTCACTGTATTTTTGATGGAGTTTTACTGGAAAAATGCTTGCTATTTGTTTTAGCTTTAATAAGCTGTTATTTTTTCAGTTTCTGTTTTTACCTTTTTGATCTGATCTTTACAGTCTTATGGTTTTAATAACATCATAGTCTCAAAATAATACTGTTGCCTCTAGCTTATGTATTTTGTTTCTAAAAAAAACATTTTTAAATGGGAATATTGTGTGGTATTTTTGGATGATTTTCAACTAATTTAGTTTCTTAAATCCTGTATGCCTTCATCAGGTTTACCTACACACTATATTGTTTAAATGTCTACACACTTTTCTAAAGGCTCTCACTGCTGAAACATTTGCCCCTTCCTCATGTAAATGCAGTTTGTCTCATCAGTGAATGAAGTGCTTTTGGTGAAAGGTTATCCAGAGACACAGAAAAGTAACATTGTTTTCTTCACACCATACCCATACCTTTGTATACGGTTGAACATTAAGTTCTGGTATGGTAGCATTTTCCCTGTTACTTGCAGAATTTCAAAAACAATAACTGATTTGGTTTGGCCTTTAGTTTGTTTTCAGGTTAATGAATTTTTGCGAGGCTGATATGCCTATGTTTCCAGTGACATTCATTCCAATATACACTGCAACAGGAGGCTCTTCTGCTGATCTTGCCAGTAGTCTGCCAACTCTTTGATCTGAGAAACTCTTGCAGCACACTTTTGTTGATTCAAGGTCTCAACTTCATATCGAACTTATTCAGTCTCCCAACAGCAAATACTTAACGTCTGTTTTATTTTCATTTTAACTTTATTAAAAACTCTTAATGTGCAGTCTTTTTAGTTTTTTGATGCAGTGTGTTGTAAAGAGACAAAAAGGCACAAGATAAAGTGTCTGGGGCACCCGAAGGCAAACCCTGTATATTAAGGTAAGCAAAAGGAGTAAAAAAAGAAAATGTGTGGTACTGATATGTTGTGGATTCTCAAAGACGATTTGGCTCTAAGATGGCGTTGGTCCTCTCTATGAGGAATTCTGGGAGGAAGAGGCAGGTCCAGGTGGTCTGACCCCAGAAGTGACTTCAGAGTGGGAGAGGTGTCAATCTTTCTTTCTTCAGAGGGAGTAGGAGAAGAGAGAGTGTTATTAGACAGTGTCTCGGCAGTAAATCACACTTATCTAAGCCCTTAGATTGCTCCCCAAGCACACTCGCGTGACAGTGTATAGATATATATATATATATATATATATATATATAGATATATATATATATATATATATATATATATATATATATATATATATATATATATATGGGATACAGTGCTACTGCTTCGGATCAAGTTTGCTCTGTGATGTTCTGCATGTTGTTGCCTGTTGTCTTTGATTTCAATGGGTGTTTCATTAGCTGTTTGGGCTTTGTGAGCCTTCAGTTTTGAGAGTCTCTGAGTATGTGAGGCAGTGTCTCAAGTGCAAAAAGGATAGGTGGCAGTTTTCACTTACATTGTCCAACTCCACATGGAATTCTTCATGTTACATGTTTCATAGGCGGTAAGTCTGGGAACTGTTTTTTTCAGTCAACTTTGAACAGTCGGTTATTTTTTTCTTTTATGTACTGCAAATCATGCTCAGCATTTTCATGATTTGCATTTTTCTTCTTCTTGTTCAGTATTTAACTAGATTCAGTTAACACTTGACTTGAGCAAGTTAACTGTGATCTTTGCACTGATGAACACTGCACCCCCTAGCTTTTTCTCTGAGTAATATAACATATATTTATTCTCTGAGTAATATAAAAAAATGTATCTCCCTCTGGCTTTCTCCCCTTACATCAGTGATCTTTGGTCAGCCATTAAATCACTCTGAGAACTGTTAACAAACATGTCTTAAGGTCATGTTCCTCTGCAATCCTACCTTTCATGTGCAATATGCACATTGAAGAATTAGCTCATGATTATTAATAGTTATGTAAATTCATCCCCAAATACCATGAACTGTGGTATGCTCGGTACACTGTTGCTGGCATTAGTACTCACAAAGTAATTAGTCACTCGATTGTAATTTCTGGGACAATCCTGAAAACTGCACCAAAGCACATTGTAAATTCATATTCTCTGAGCCCAGACCCATTATTAAAGATTGGCTGAGGGATACAGTGTGTCCTGTGGTGGCATGTTAATCCACAGCCTTGAGGTTTCAGCTTGAATTTCTTAGCCTTGTGTACTGGGTAAAAAGATGGCTGCCAAACTCGGCTGGTGATGCAAAAATTAAGACAAAAACATATTTTCATTCATTCACTGGAAAAAGAGATGAATCAAAGAAAAAATGTGTGACGGCAAAGTAACAAGTAATGACAAAGATGAAACTGTATTTTTTTCCAAGACATTTTTATTAGCAGTTTCTTCAAAGTGTACTGATGTTATTGTAACTGACATAGAGATCATACAGAGTGATTTACTAAAGAGACACCGGGCACTTCAGTCTAATAAGTCACTAGTGCCTGAGAGCTTTTATCCTCACATATCAGTACTGAAGCTACAGTATACAGTGCAGTAGGTTTGAACTTCTGCTTTTTTATCATGCTCTACAAAGATGGGAAATTCCATGCCCGAAGTAACATACAAAGAAGTAATATTCTTTGAAAATTATTCTGAATGCTTACTGTACATACTAAGTTACAAAACCAATTATTTAATGTAAATTGAATATACAGTCATGGATATATGTGACTGCGGTGCGCTGGCGCCCTGCCCAGGGTTTATTTCCTGCCTTGCGCCCTGTGTTGGCTGGGATTGGCTCCAGCAGACCCATGACCCTGTAATTAGGATATAGCGGGTTGGATAATGGATGGATGGATGGATGGATATATGTGAAATTGTGACTCTCATTGCCTAATTTTAACCTCTTTTTCTGGTCTCCTCGAAAACTCTCATCTCCATTCTCTCATAGGACAATAGGACACTCCATCCTACCTGACAGCTGTCCACTAACACTTTTCAGTCTGTAAGCCTTGGGGCATTTATTATCCCTCATTGGTCCATTCCCTGTTACACAGACAAATGTAACTCTACATTCTCTAGGAAATGAAAACACTTTGAATCTTAATGATTTTACCTCCTTTCCAGCATGTCGTTTGTAGCCACTGTTACAAGCTCCATAGCTTAACAGAAATACATACAGAATTTTACAAGCAACTGAGAAGTGTTTTTAAAGAATGACCGACTCCTTAACAATATGCTTTCCTGCGACTCATACATTTTCACCTACTTTGCAACCACTGGGTTAAAAAGAATTTGCTTACGCTAAAAAGACACTTGTTTTACACACTACTGTGTATATAGTAGTTGTCATGTTCTACCTGATCACAACTTGGGGGAGAAATAATCTGTAGAAATACACTACTGTGCAAAAGATTTAGGCAGGTGTGAAAAAATGCTGTAAACAAAGAATGCTTTCAAAAATGGAAGTGTTAATCATTTATTTTCATCAAGCAACAAAATGCAGTGAATGAACAAAAGAGAAATCTAAATTTGGTGTGACCACCCTTTGCCTTCAAAACAGCATCAATTCTTCTAGGTACACTTGCACACAGTTTTTGAAGGAACTTGGCTGGTAGGTTGTTCCAAACATCTTGGAGAACTAACCACAGATCTTCTGTGGATGTAGGCTTCCTCACATCCTTCTGTCTCTTCATGTAATCCCAGACACACTTGATGATATTGAGATCAGGGCTCTGTGGGGGCCATACCATCACTTCCAGGACTTCTTGTTCTTCTTTACGCTGAAGATAGTTCTTAATGACTTTGGCTGTATGTTTGGGGTCATTGTCCTGCTGCAGAATAAATTTGGGGCCAATCATACGCCTCCCTGATGGTATTGCATGATGGATAAGTATCTGCCTGTATTTCTCAGCATTGAGAACACCATTAATCCTGACCAAATCTCCAACTCCATTTGCAGAAATGCAGCCCCAAACTTTCAAGGAACCTCCACCATGCTTCACTGTTGCCTGCAGACACTCATTATTGTAATGCTCTCCAGCCCTTCGACGAACAAACTGCCTTCTGCTATAGCCAAATATTTCAAATTTTGACTCATCAGTCCAGAGCACCTGCTCCCATTTTTCTGCACCTCAGTTCCTATGTTTTCGTGCATACTTGAGTCGCTTGGCCTTGTTTCCACGTCAGAGGTATGGCTTTTTGGCTGCAACTCTTCCATGAAGACCACTTCTGGCCAGACTTCTCCGGACAGTAGATGGGTGTACCTGGGTCCCACTGGGGTAATAAGCTTGATGTGTCTTTCATCTGCTGCACTAAGTTTCCTTGGCCGACCATTGTGTCTACGATCCTCAACGTTGTCCGTTTCTTTGTGCTTCTTCAAAAGAGCTTGAACAGCACATCTTGAAACCCCAGTCTGCTTTGAAATCTTTGTCTGGGAGAGACCTTGCTGTTGCAGTATAACTACCTTGTGTCCTGTTGCTGTGCTCAATCTTGCCATGACATGAAACTGTCTTCCACAACCTCACCTTGGTAGCAGAGTTTGGTTGTTCCTCACCCAGTTTTAAGCCTCCTACACAGCTGTTTCTGTTTCAGTTAATGACTGTATTTCAACCTACGTGTGACATTGATGATCATTAGCACCTGTTTGGTATAATATTGGTTGATCAAACACCGGACTATAATCCTACAAAATCCCTGACTTTGTGCAAGTGTACCTGTAAGAATTGATGCTGATTTGAAGGCAAAAGGTAGTAACACCAAATATTGATTTGATTTAGATTTTTCTTTTGTTCGCTCACTTTGCATTTTGTAAATTGATAACAATAAACAATCATTATTTATATTTCTGAAAGCATTCTTTGTTTACAGCATTTTTTCACACCTGCCTAAAACTTTTGCACAGTACTGTAGTTCTTAATTATACAGAGTGGCAAAAATGGAAAGAAAGTACTTTTTAAAAACTGCACATTGTAAATTCACTATGTTGCCATATTAAGGACCAGCTGAGGGATATATAATGAGTGCTGTGGTGGCATGTTAAACCAGAAGCCAGAAAAAACAATATGAAAATGAGAAAAGTGGAAATGTGAACTTAAAATAAAAGCCACAATAAGTTAGTAAAAATCAAAATACTGCTAGATTCTCCACTATTTATATTTTTTGTGTATTTCCATGAAGAGATTCAGTTTCTTTTCATTGGAACAATAGAACAGGTTTGATGAGAACAGATCATCCAGCCCAGCAAAGCTTACCAATCTTTCCTGGAGTACCACTTTCTGCCACATAATTTGGTAATTTATTGCAAATGTCTGTTGTTCTCTGTGTGAAGAAACTCTTTTCTAATGTTTGTGTGAAAATTACCCTTAACGATTTTCCATCAGTGTTGCCATGTTCTTGTTGAAATATTTAATGTAAAGTAAAAACTGGGATCTACAGTACTAATTCCTTTCATAGTTTAAAACTTTTTTTTAAAAAAGCATAAAACTGGAACTGTAGTGTTTGTGGGTGTTTTCATGAGTGTGTCCTGAAGTGGAGGGTTTCTCCCATGCACCCAATGACATTAGGCACTTTAGAATATGGGTCAATCTATACGTCAATTAATTTTTTAAGGTTTCAGGTGACAATTACATAATGCTGATTGTGTTCCTTAACACTGGATGTGATGAAATAAATTTATTTAGATTAAATCCATTTTGTATTGCCTTTTGACTGTTGTTTTGATTGTAGTTTTTGCATTGTCTTTGAACTGACATTTTCCTGCTTATTTGAGAAGTGAGTCTATGACATAGCTTGGTATAGTATTGAAAAATTTAATAGGTCAGAAGCTGAGCTGATGGTTGCTAACGCTTAAATATAAAAAAATACATAGATGTTCCTCTCACCATTTTTGGTTTTAAAGAAAACAGTAATGCATCTAAACTGGAGATCACTATTTTGACTTTCTCATGGGCATACATTGTCACACAATCACCAATTTGGTATGGATATTCAGTGCTATTAATGTAAACATGTGTCTCAGATACTGTATGTGAAATAGTGCCGTTATACAAGGGGTGAATACTGAGCCTCCGAACAAGTGTATTGCTGAACAGAATGATGTCATTCTAAATATACCAGTTTTAATTTGGAAAGTATTCTGTCTGGGGACCTGAGGTTATCATCTGCCCTAGGTGGAAGTCTTCAAGTACCTAGCTGTCTTATTTATGAGTAAGCACAAAGATGATGGCTGAATTGTACTGTTAAATACAAGGTGTGATCAGTAGGCAGCAGTCAAAAGATGTTCATTCCAGTTTATTTTAGTTTTATGTTTTAATCAGGTTCTAAATGACTAGCTCTTTTTTGAATGCTTATCTCACTCTAACAGAGTTGTAGCAGTTTTGAGGAAATTACTGAACTGGTACTGATTGTGATGGGCCTCCCTTTACTAGTTCCACCAGGGGATAATATTCAGAATGGGTAGTCCGTCTCAATCTAGCTCTTAGGCAGCTTTAATCCCCCTTGGAGTTCAGGTTGCCCTTCATGGGCATGCCCTGGGTAATGTGTTCCTACTTCCATCATGAGGAGACAGAGAGCGAGAGAATATAACAGGTTCTGAAGCATCTGCAGTTTTCAAACCCCACCCCAGAGACTTCCGCCACACCACTGGTGGTTCACACAGACGAAAGCAGACCAAGCTGTGCCAGAGGTTTCTTTTCTGTAACTCTATCTTACTGTAAGCAAGTCTTTTTATTTGTGTGATCAAAAATATTAAAAGATATTATGGAATGGTGTTAGTTGGCTTAGTTTTTGTTATTGAACTGCAACACTATGAAAATACATGATTTACTCCATACTCTCAAAGTCCATTTTGTTTATACAGTTTATATATCCTGCGGTGGGCTGGTGCCCTGCCTGGTGTTTGTCTTCTGCCTTGCGCCCTGTGTTGGCTGGGATTGGATTGACTCCAGCAGACCCCCGTGACCCTGTAGTTAGGATATATTGGGTTGGATAATGGATGGATGGATGAATATATCGAATATATGGACACAGGTGATATGACAGAATTATGCAGATATTGTTCGGATTTAAACTTTAAGTCTGAGACATGTAGATCGGCTAATTCGTGTTGCCATCAGGGAAAAGTAGTGTTTCTTCCCAATGAAGAGGTGTATCTACGAGAATTAAAAGGTTTGTTGTTTGGTGAAAGTGAAATCCACATACATGAGCAGCCGAGATGCGAAGTGCCTGGCGCGTAGCGCAGGCTGGGGGGTTGGCAAGCGAAGCGAGCAGTGGGCAAAGCCCCCTAGTAATTTAAAAAATTAACATTTTTCAAAACTGCATTACACAGTTGCTAAATATCACAAGGCTACGTTGCCTAAACCAGTTATTAAAAGACCAATCACACTTTTTCTTCACCTTAAAATTGCTCAACATGTACCCCTCATGTCACACAGCACACGTCAATCCTGTACTGTAATTCTTTACAGATCCTTTGTAGCTTATCACTGTGGATGGGTGACACCGTAGCCACATTCCATTCTCTCATTTACTGAACTTCTAAAATCTGCAAAAAGATTAAAGGTAACACAACAATTTAGTGCATATTACATGTTCACATGATACTTAATTACCAAATAAAACATTTTTAAAGTAGCTCAATTTTTTTTTAATTATCTCCATATCTGAGGTGGAGAATTAATGAGATGACAATATAAAAGTGATAAGTTTGCTGTTTTCTACATTAATGATCCCCTGATTTTCATTTTAAATTTTATTACCTATCAGGTCTTCAGAAATGCAAACAACAACATACAGTATAGAACTGGATCTCCAGGCACTACATATTAATAAGCAAGAACTATTGGGGGGAAGTTTTTATGTTTCTTCAGACTTTATTTATGTTGGTGCTATTTGTCACTTTTTCAGCTCAATCAAGCCTTGTGTGTCTTTAACTTCATTCTTTAATGCTTTGCTTCTTTTTTCATTCATCTTGTAATTATTGAAATTTGTTCACTTGAAAGAGTTCAGCAGCTGAGCATGACAAGGGTCAATGTTAAATGACAGCTTATAATTGTAACCTGCATGTTCTTTGCATCCCCTGCCTTCATTCTCAGCTGCCTCATTAATCAGAATGGAGCCTCTTGAGACTGAATGTCAGCAGCACATTTTGCCCAGTCATACTTGAGTGTATTAGCCATGATTTACTGTGCCTTATTGTTCATGCAGGCTGAAGAAAAGGTCTCTCTGAATGTTTTCAGCTATTTTAAAACACTGTTATCTAGACTAAGGTCCTTATCTTGATGTCTATACCTTTTGATTTTGTTCCATGAACCATACGTTCAAATCATAGTGGTAGGGTCCAGTGATTTCTTCTGTGCTGTATGTGTCATCATGGGTTCAGGAGGTTTCCTAGATCCCGTAGTTTTATATCTCTGTAATTCCTGTTAATGGTTGACCTGAACAGCCTTGATTATCAACTATCTGCTAGCATTGTTCATCATCAGATGTGTCCTTTTCTAGCATTTGTCCTACACCTCCTCTTATGAAGCTCTTATACCTTACTGTTTCAGAGATCCTATTCATGTCTTGGAGTATAATTATATAATCTGTTTTGTAGCTCTTATATGCTGTATATTTAAATTCTTCTGTGTGTATTCTAGGGTAGAATCATACACATACTTTGTTATGTATATACAGTACAGAGGTGCAAGGTACGTGATAGTCTACATTTTATAAATTTTATATCTTGCTAACATCATCCATTATTACCTATAACAGCAACAAGTAGTCGAGAGAAATGAATGTACCACTGATTCTTCAACATGTTCTTCTAATAGTTTACTGTTGCATCCCAACAGTATTTTTAATTATACTCTGGTGGGCTCCGCCCTCTGCTCGCTTTCACTCGCCCACCCCTGGGTTTAGTTAACCGGATATACAATTTAAAGAGATTGTTATTTTCATGCGAATTGTTACATACTCTTTCGATTCTATGTTGCATCACTTCTCCGTGATCATAAATATACACCTGGACGAATTGTGGTTTCTTCGAAATTAAACTTGTCGTAGCTTTAATTGTTGCGGGACCACAGATTCTCATATCGTATGGTACATTATAGTATAAGTCTACGTTTTGTGCATTGAATGATGCTAACGTGAAAAGATTATTGTAGACTGAGATACTTTGCCTGTAGTGTTTGTGGATTTTACTTTCACCAAACAACAAATCTTTTAATTCTTGCAAATACGCCTCTTCATTGGGAGGCAACACTACTTTTCCCTGATGGCAACACGAATTAGACAATCTACAAGTCTCCGACTTAACCTTTAAAGCCAAACAATATCTACATACTTCTGACATATCACCTATGTCCTGTTCCGTTATTTCACCAAGTAATAATTTCCATTTGTTTGTGCTAATGCGATCTTTATTATCTTTTTTTTGATACTTTTGAATTTTCCTACTTTCATATTCTTTACCTTGCTCTGCATAAGTATCGCACCAATGTTTTTTTTGAGCCTTTCGAATTCCACTGCTTTCATAATCTGTAACCTGCTCTGCATATGTATTGCGTCAACATTTTTGAACGTCTTTATGAAGTCTTTTATTTCTGACCCCGTTTGGACCTACGAGGTTTTCAACACCACTTGGTCCAGGCTGATTATTACTTTCCTTATTTTCAGAATTTGCACATAGATTATTATTGTTCTTTTGTGCATTCTTTTTTGCCTTCTTTCTCTCTTTTCGACGCACTGCTGTTTCTTCTTCACTTAGTCGTTGATGTGCCATCTAGAACATATAACATTTTTAAGAGCTGTGAGCACATGAAGTGTGTCTGCCAAAAGCATTCCAACAACTGAGAGATTAGATGTCCATGATCTTGTTTTAAATTGTAAGTAGGGCGTGACGTGCAAAAGTCACCATCTCACGGGTCTTGCTTCCAAAGGTTGTAAAGTGTAGTCTTGCAGGACGTCAAAGTGTCTTTCCGCGAAAGTCACATCTCGACCCAAGTTTTTTTTATTATAATAGAGAGATGTTTTTACTTGTTTTTATTATGCTTTGTACTTTTTGTAAAAACCTAAGCCAGACCTTTCTGTACCATCTTATGGATCAAATTTAGTCTGCCTTATCTTTATAATTTCAAGTTTCACCTAATACGTTAATAATAAGACTTATAACCTGAAAGTATTTGACTATATGTCTCCTGCATACTATAACCTTTCATTATTTCAAATAGCTTTAACAATTTTCAGCTGGCATACTGCCGAAGATTTGTGATGATTTATATTTTACATTTACATTTTTTATGTATAGAGGTTTAGTTCACCTTTTGCCTGAAACATTTCTTTAGGGTATTTGACAACATGTTGGACAGACATGCAAGTAAAACTTTCACTGTACCTTGTACTGTTAACATTACTACTACTTCAACAGGTACTTCTATTTCTTTAATTTGTTCTCAAAAACTGTTTCATAAGCAATGAATTGTTAGTGCTTATTTAAAGAATATACACAATAAAATAAGTATTGTTTTAATAATAGTAATATAAATACTTTGGACATTATTTCTGCTATGCATGAACACAGAAGACAAACAAATCTGACTATTGTCCATTACTGATTGCACTCAAAATGTTGGATTTCATATATATTTTTAATACATTCAGCTAATTTTTTTTATATTTTATAGTTTTCAGTGTACTTTCTTTTATTTGGCATACTGTATATTGTATTACTAATGTTTTCTCTTTTCGTTACTCTCGATTTTTGTTACTGATAGAAAAATAATCATTGTAGTGAAGTGTCTAAATGTAACATGAATTTGATCATTATTACTTCATTAATTTTAGCTGGATGTTTTTCTTTTCTGCTGCTAATATTTTCCATTATTATCTACTTTTGTTAAAAATAAGTATGATACATCTGCCCAAGTGTTATCCATTAATGATTTCTGTTTTCCTGGCCCTAACACATTAAATTATGTCCCTTTATATTATTTCTTAGCATACTACTATGGTAAGCGGAAGAAGGTCATCAAGCCAACTATTGGCGTCGGCTGTGCAGAAAGTGGGTTGACAAAGCCAACCAGGCGCCGGAAAAAGCGCAAATCGATCTTCGTACAGAAAAAGAGAAGGTCATCTGCTGTGGATTACACGCTAGGAGGCTCTCCACAGGTACTAGTCAGCCAGTATATTTTTACATGAGCAACTGCTTTCTTGTATATGTCTTTAAAGTTGTAATTTGAAAGAATATGTTTTTATATTTTAAAGAGGCTCCGCTTCTCTATTCATCACAGTCTTTTTCCTCAATTAATAATATAGAACATTTATTGAAGGGAAGCTTGTTCCAAAATCATAATCAAACCTAAATTGCTATTAGAGAAAAATAATTTTTGCCAAATGCTGTTTTTGCTTTATTAGTTTTTTTTTTCTTGCATGTCTGCTATTTTTTTGAAAAAAATAAAACTTTGTGAAAGGCACAGTTACACTGCAGGTAGCGGTTAGTTTTTTTTTTCTCTGAAGTCACATTCCCAACATATTTGCATGATCTTCATGTGTTTTAGAAGGCCTCTAGCCTTCTCCCACAGTCCAAAGACAGATTGTTAGGTGGATTAGTGTCATTTCTATGTATGGTTGTTTTTGTAGTTGTTGCTGCTGGCTTAGGGCCTGTGTCTCAGCATATCATTTACTGAGAAATGGTTACACACTGATGAACTCAGTGTATTCTTATGCAGAGTTTACTGAGAAGATATACTTGGGAGTTGTAAAAAGATTTACACATATGAAACATCCATCTATATATAATCTTGTTTTTTACAGAAATTACAATTGCCTGGTTAAAGTTAGCCCAAGATTATCTAACCTGAGACTGAAGGTAATAATTGACTCTGGACATGATACTTACAAGTCTATCAGAAGGCACTGATGCATGCACTGTTGTGCTGTCATGCCTAAGCAGTTTATAGTCACCAGTTAACCTAACCTGCACCTTTTTGGGTTATTAGAGGAATAGGTGTATCTGGAAAAAACCTACCCGGACACAAAATAAAACCTATAAACTATATACAGATCATGAGTGGGCTTGGAATCAAAAACAATTTGTACGAACTGTAAGGCAGCAATACTAGTCACGGTGGCAGTGTGCATTCCAAATATAAAACACTATCAGAAAAATCCAAATTAAGCAACATTCACATAACCATATTTTAATATTTAGTTATAAAAGAAAAAAGATTTATTTACTTTCCCACAGTTGGACACTAGCAAATACAAATCTGTTAAGCAAAGCATAAATATCCTTTAGGTAATGCAAGATATATTAAGCTTAACTGAAGCTTATTAACCGAAGATTACACTATAAACCAACTTAATAAATATCTTTTGTAATGTCAGAAAATACTAAATCAGTTCTATAAACTGAATAAGTGCCTGACTTGACTTAGAAGTGTTCTGTAGTTGGATAATTGTGCAACACCCTTTTAGAGGGCCTTATCCAGGGCTTGTGAGATATACTGTATGGATATGGACATACCTTAAGATGGCTGCTCCTCTCCATGGTGGCCAAGGTTCAGTCTAGTTCTCCAAACTGGAACACATCCCTGATCGTCGTTCTTATGAAGGTATAGTTTAATTTTGGTTGTCTAAAGTACAGAATCAACTTGGTAAATAGACTATGTACATATAATAATAACAATAATTCATTACATTTATAGTATATACAGGTTAGTAAATACTGTATATATTCTAACAAATCAGCTTTGTAGCGCATTATTTTTATTCAAATCTCATGTGCTATTTGATTATCTTCAGTGTGTTCATTATAGATACGTTTTTATAATGATGCAGCATTTTTAAACAATTGTTTTGTAGAACAGTTTTAACTAGGGGGCTCCGCCCCCTGCTCGCTTCGCTCGCCAACCCCTGGTGTTGGGAAATGACAAAGAGCGTGATGTATGAATGAGATATAGAATAGTGTGAAGGTGTAGATGATGCAAATAGAAAGCAAACAGTAAAGTGTGTGGCACAGTGTAAAGGGTTATTGGAAAATTTCTTTGTACACGCCTTTTAAGTGTAAAAGGTAATTTCAGGTCAGAACTTGTAAGGTCAATGAAGATGGTCATCGTCGTGATCAGAGTCAACTTTGTCAGAGCTTAGAAAGAGTTGTGTCTCTCCAGGAAGTAATGCAATGACTTGGGTATTTATGTTTTCTACATTAATATTGTTTGGACATAATATAGCGCGTTGTGTTAAAAGGGGCATTTGGTCTAATGAGATTGCTGTTCCAAATATCTCTGTAACTAAGTCGTCGCAGATAAAGGCTTGAGGAATTGTACTAATATCTGGGTGAAGTCTATCTGTATTGGTGAGTGTACCATCTCCCAGATGTAATAACCAATTGTTATGATCTGGATCTGGATATCGCATGTTTTGTACTAACTGTATCTTTTGAAAGTAATGTCAATTGTCTGCATATTTTAAGGTGCACTGAACAATAGCTGAGCACATGGCATGTGGAACAATAGCTAAGCACTGTCTAAAATCTCCTCCTAATAAAAGTACCTTTCCTCCAAAGGGAATATTATTATTCATCAACGTTTGTAGAAGTTTATGAATGGTGTTGAGTAAGTGACTGGATGCCATTGTACATTCATCAATAATTAACAGTTTTGCAAGACGGATGTCATGTGCAGTGCCACTGTTCATGTTCATAGTGGATACCGATTTGTAGGATCTAATGCAGTTCATAAAGTTTTCACTTTCAGGTACATCGTTAGTTAGAAGCTTCTGTAGATATTGAGGATATGAATGTAAAGGAGGCAGTCTAATTTGACCCTTTTGACAACAACGTGTAAATTCATTACTTGTATTGTCAGTTGTTTCTTCAGGGAAGTTAAGTGAATGACAATGATTGCAAATGACATTCATTAATCCCAATGAATTTTCCTGAATAGTGGACTCATTATTGAACGCGTTGTCAGCTAACTGGCGCAAGTGTTTAGCAGGTGTCTGTCGTTGATGTCCGTGACGTGTATCTTTTGCTTGTGCCGTTTGAGAGGCGCGTTGTTGTATGTGTAGTATTTGGGACGTGTTGTTTTGGAGCTGTAATCGATTTGCCTGTGCTGTGTGAGAAGCCTGTTGTAGTCTACTGCGTGCATTGTTTGTATTGAGCCTTGCTCGTTTTTGTATGTCGGTCAGTTGAGCTTTCTCTTTTTGGAGCCTTGCCTGCTTGTTTTTCGGCATTCCAGATGTGCGGTGTAGACGTTTGCGTTTATCTATTTTGTCCCTTCGCTGCCGTTTCTGTATGTCTGAGACGGGAGGTGTTTCGTTTTGAATCCATGCCTGTTTCGATGCAGCACTTTGAGACGCGCGCTGTATGCGTCTACGTTCATTGTGTCTGTCCATATGCGCTCGTTTCTGTTAATGTGTTAGTTGAGCTTTGCGTTTTTGGAGCCGAGACATTTTTTCTTCCAGGGGTTCAGAAGCCGTTGTATGCGCCGCCGTGTATTTTGTTTTTTTCATGCGGGTTCGTGTGTTTGGTCCCGTTATCCGAGCCGTATCGTTTTGTACCTGTGATCGTGTATTTATGACTTGTTTGTTCTTCAGCGTGAGAAATATGGATAAGTAATAAGGAGGATCGCACTCACTGTTAATATGGAGCCTTTTCTGCAGTTGAACGGCTAATAGTGCTTCAGTGTAAGGAGATCCACCTATGCTGCATAGTGTGAAGGTGTTGAGATGATGTATGTTTAATACGGACGGTTCCTTCAGAAATGGGGCTTTGGGTGTCACTTCTTATTGATGTTAGTGTGTTTGTGGGTCTGAATCGTCGTCTTTGTGAACGTTTCGTGTGCCATGTCCGTAGTCTGTCCCGTTTCATGTCTAATGGGTTTTGTGTGGCGGTCACGGCTTCTTTTTTGTGGTGTGCTAGGAGCTTGTTGAATCCTCCTCTTTGTGTGCGTCCCGTTTCGTGTGCAATGGGATTCGTGCGGCGCTGTGTGCTTTGCCAGCGTCTGGGGGGGGGGGGAGGTTGCTTGGAGGGGGTGGTGGGATTGGTGGGGCGCGAGCGGCTTCTTTTTTTTGTGTGCCAAGGACTTGTTGAATCCTCCTCTTTGTGTGTGTCCCGTCCGTTGCTTGTAGGGGGGGGGGGGGTTGCGGTTTCTTTTTTTTTGTGTGCCAGGGGCTTGTTGAATCCTCCTCTTTGTGTGTGTCCCGTCCGTTGCTTGTGGGGGGGGGGGTGCTTGGAGGTGGGTGTGGGATTTGTGGGGCGCGAGCGGCTTCTTTTTTTTTGTGTGCTAGTTTCGTGTGCAATGGGTTTCTTGCGGCGCTGTGTGCGTCGCCGGCGTTTGACTCCTTTTTTCTGTGCTGACTCCTTTTTTCTGTGGTCGCGGCGCCTCATTTCTTTGACTCCTTTTTTCTGCGCTGACTCCTTTTTTCTGTGGTCGCAGCGCCTCATTTCTTGGGGCGCCTGCGCAGTACGTATTTCTTGGGGCGCCTGCGCAGTACGTCTTTTGCATCCACGGCCCATGGCCGGATGTCCCTGCGTCCATCCGGTTTAACATTCTCAGTTAGTAATATGGATTGTGAATGAAACAAGTCAATGCAATAAGCAGAGTTGTGTTGCATAAAAGCTATACTTAACTGTAGAAATACAGGTGTTGGGATAGGATAATGGTTTAATTGATATTATTTTAAAGTACATTAAGAAAAGAAAAGTTATCAGAGAAAACCACATATGCTGAAAGTCCAAGGTATATTATCAGGTACTTTAGATCTGAAATCCTCGAGCATCACAAGTAACACATCTTTGAATGTGTAGAAGGTCAGCCTTTAAAGCTTTCAGACAAGCCAAGCAAAATGACACCTTTTATTGGCTAACTAAAAAGATTACAATATGCAAGCTTTCGAGGCAACTCAGGCCCCTTCTTCAGGCAAGATGTAATACAGAAACTGGAGTTCCCTGTGTTTATATACACACTCTAGGGCAAGAATCAACATTGGTAAATCTTTAAATGTAATGTAACTGTGAGAGGAACTTTAAAGTCGCAGTGCTTATGGGCAACTTCAAAACACAGCAAGAGAGAAAAGAATGGGAAGTTAAACTCATGCTAAAATTTAATACATTACAACATGGATTGAATAGAGACAAGAGTTTTATGGCCAGATATGAGGATTGTTTACATCTCTCAGAATGACAGACAACCTGTCTACAGATCCACATTGTTTTGAAAAACTCATTACAAACTTCAAAAGACTTTGTTGGACGTTATCTTATCCAGAGATCTTGACAATACATTGTTCTTCTCTCTCTTGTTAAATTAACCCTAGCCGAATGAATCTATTAATTTTTTACATTTAAAATTTCTCATTTAAAGATTTACCAATGTTGTTTCTTGTCCTAGAGTGTGTATATAAACACAGGGAACTCCAGTCTTTGTATTACATCTTGCCTGAAGAAGGGGCCTGAGTTGCCTCGAAAGCTTGCATATTGTAATCTTTTTAGTTAGCCAATAAAAGGTGTCATTTTGCTTGGCTTTTCTTAACATTAGTAGTGTAAACATGCACTTTGAAATGTTTAGTTTGGGAGCATAGCAGATAGGCATCTTCCGGAAGAGTATTTTTAAACAAACATAAAGTCAGTTGAGCAGGCTGAAGGTTATGTGATCAGATCACCATGTTATTTTATGCATTTGTATGGGGTGTAAACAAAATGCCTTTATTGTGAGGTTAGTGATTAACGGCAAGTTTATTCACAATATTTCGTTACATTTTAACCCTGACCTTTAGCATAATGTATACAGTGCACATTATTAATTAAATGTGTGCTACTATGAAATAAAAAAATGCCGGTGCTGCACTGTTTCATATGTGTGTAATATCTGTATTATCTGTACTGTAATCTTGTGTGCAGTTCTTTTCCCCTATTTACTCAGCACATTTATTTCATGCTCATGCATGAAATATAGCTGAGAAATATCATAATTTGTATTTCTTAGCCAATAATCAAGTTTTAGAAATGCTGTTTACCATTTTTTAAATTTGTATTCTGCCCTATCAGTTAAACGAATAACTGAATTCTCATGAAAATGGTGAAAGAACAGAATCAGCTCTATTAATTATATAGCTGTAAAAGAATAAAGTTGTACCTATGCTAAAACAGGAGTTTAATTGGGGAAGATTATGCACTGTCACCCACTTAACTTTCACCACAGGACCTGCACTCTTTCTGAATGCAAGTTGAATCAGACTACATGACTTGAGTGGCAACTAAAAGCTGTATTCTGTTGCGTATACTCTCACAAAAATTAACCTCCCATTACATCATAAAGTATGTGCAGTATGTGTGCAGTGGTTAAAAACTTAAGAACTTGAGATTCTTTTTCATTTTTACATAGGGTGTACACTTTAGCCCATGGGTGCTTTTGGTTACTCATCTCTGCACAGTGCACTATACGCACTGTGTATATTAGTTAGAAACTGTAAACAATAAAACATTTCACATAATCCTTCTTTCTTTTTTACATTCATAACAATTTAAGCATACATTTCCTTATATTTTATTATACTAACTTCTACTCATTGTGTTTACAACAAGAGAATTAATCCAGTAAATCTTCTCTTGGTTTTCTTGTATTCCAGCATTCCATTACTTTTTATCTTATCTTAAAATTTTTCAGATACCTATGTTGAATTGCAAACTTCTAAAAAATTATCTAATCCCCACTGCATATTTGGCAAATGTTCTTTCTGGTATTATTTGCAGATTCCCAAATCCCAAGTCTGTATTTTGAACAAGCAAGCCATTATGTAACTTGTTCACTAGAATAATTATAATTTGTTTGTGAACTTTTATGTTTTATCAATATATATGATAACAATATTATAAATTATGCTGCCCAATGTTTGTACCCTATTAAATAGCCCCACAAGGCTGCACTTGAATACCACAGTCCTGGTGGAGCTTTTTATCGACAATGGCTATGTTGGTGTTGTGTAAAGTGGGAGAATCCACTCTAAAAGATTACTGCTATGTTGTTGAAATAGATGCACATAGTTACACTATATATCCTTACAGGATTACACTTGGATACTGAAACTATGGAAAGTAAACTGTTGTACTATGGGATTACCAGCAATTCATGTCCAGGGTTGGCTCCTGCCTTACAAGCATAAAATGATAGATAGATAGATAGATAGATAGATAGATAGATAGATAGATAGATAGATAGATAGATAGATAGATAGATAGATAGATAGATAGATAGATAGATAGATAGTAGCTGCAAGTACAGTACATTGATAAATAAATCATATCTTTTAGACAAATAAGATGTTATAAAATTTGATAGCTCTCCCTGGAGCATAGTGGTAGAATTCTTCTTGTTCTGTATGTGCTTCAGAGGTTGATCAGAGTTCCATGAAAGGGATAGCGTTAGGCATTATAGGCATCAGCTTAGTCAATATTTTCTTCTACCTGCAGAGATCCACACTAGTAAAAATGAACAGGATCAGCCTTCCAGACGAACTTGTTAAGTCACCTGCTCTCATTGTAGCGCCTTAAAATACCACTGTATAACAGAACACACTTGAAAACATGGGCTGATGGAACATATGTCAATGAACCTAAGATGTCTGAACAAAAAGATTTGACTCTGGTCCTTTTTGTATATGGCTTCTGATTGGCAGCCTGATTCAGATTTCTGTCTAAGTGCTTTTATAGCTGATTTCTAGATGAAGACCAATATTAGAGAAGAGTTGTTCTTCCTAACCTTCTCCACCATCACATTGTTTTGCTGATGTCTGTCTATAGATGATTCAGCATGCACCAGTCAACAAAGTCATTCTCCAGTTCTTGGTGTTCCTTATGTACTCGTATACTCCAGAGTCATCTAGAGTCATCTGCAAGTGATGTGTCTCAGAATTGTCTTGACATGTAAAGAGTGAAAGTGAAAGTGGCTACGGGCACTTTCACAGATTGTGATCTGTCTTTCAAGAAGTAAGTAATCAATTTCCCTGTGTAGCAGATAGATAACCATGCTGCCTAACCCACTATGTGCATTGTAGTCACAATTTAGACAGTCCAGTGCTGTGCTGAACACAAGCCTTGTCAGGTTTTCAGTGTTTTCCTATCAATTTTAGACACAAGGAAATTCAATATGCTTATCTGAAATGCTCCTCAATTTTAATTCAAACACATAGTCACCAAAGCTCTAATCATTTTAAATTTGTTTTTTGGCTCTCAGGACAGTGAAGATGATGATGATCAAGATGGTGGGGAAGATGAAACAGCAAGTGAAGAGACAAGCTCAGAACAACGTGAAGATCAGACCGATACATCTTCTGTAGAAGTCCAAACTGGGAGACCGAGAAGGGCTGCCACTTTAAGAAGGAGCAGTGATACCATAAGACCTACAAATATCGAGAGGACTAGAAGAAAAAGAACAACTCGATCTTTGTCTTATACTGAAGATGTAACATATTATCCAGCCAAACGCCCTACTGCTAAGGTAACCATTTTGATTCTTATATAAAAGTCTGGATCTATGAGTACACATTCTTTGTTTCTTTCTTCCAAACATTTCACAGACACTTCTTTGTTCCGTTGAGGAAACATTTAATTTATATGTACATTTTTCTCTTGAGTATAAGATGAATGCTTGATTATTTATCAATTTATTTCCAAGAATTTGTAGAGATGTAAAGACTTAAAATAAGACAACTTCCTTTTAGTTAAAAGCCTATTTTTTTCTAAAACATTCTGAAGTGAAGCATAATGGAATATTCAGATCTAAATATCCATCCATTATCCAACCCGCTCTATCCTAACTACAGGGTCACAGGGGTCTGCTGGAGCCAATCCCAGCCAACACAGGGCGTAAGGCAGGAAACAAACCCCGGGCAGGGCACCAGCTCACCGCAGGGCACACACACCAAGCACATCCTAGGGACAATTTAGAATCGCCAATGCACCTAACCTGCACGCCTTTGGACTGTGGGAGGAAACCAGAGTACCCAGAGGAAACTCACGCAGACATGGGGAGAAAATGCAAACTCCTCGCAGGGAGGACCCGGAAAGGTGAACCCAGGTCTCCTTACTGCGAGACAGCAGCGCTACCACTGCGCCACCGTGCCGCACAGATCTAAATATATAACTTAAAACACATTTTTTTGGGTGTACAAGTGCCTTTTCTTTGTGGGAAAGATAAAGAAAGCTTTTTCATCTGTAAATAATTTCTTCTGGAAGGCTAACAACATGACTGAATTTGTTGAAAGACAAAAGTGATATCTTACTCAGCCAAATATGATCTATTATTCAGCCCTTTTCATTCAAAATTATGGTTTTATTTGTTGCCTTCCTATTTACAACAGTGTTTTTAGATTGTCAATATCCATAATAACTTAATCACAGTTAGCATCCTGCACAGAACATATGTTCAGTACCTTCCTTTATTTCCCTTTGTTTTTATTAAAATATTGATGTTGTATATGTGTGCATTGTTTTTACTCTTAGTAATGTTTTTCTATGGTTGTACTATTCAACAACAAGGATTCTGATAATAAATTATTGTTTTCTTAGACTTTCTGTAGATAAGACATCATTAATGAAAACTTTATTCTCTTTGTGAAGTATTCATTTTTGCTTCCCTCTTCAGAGAACCGCTTAAGTAATATGATGTTTTTACCAATGTCTATGTGGAGAAGTTAAAACAATCAAACATACCTTTCTTCTTTTTTCTGTTTTGGCTGGCATTGCAGATGGAGAACCATGATGAAGAAGACAAACTTATTTTGGACAGCAACCCACTAGAATGGACCGTAACTGACGTTGTCAGGTTCATTCAGTCAACAGATTGTGCACCAGTTGCAAAAATATTTCAAGAGCAGGTAAACATCTGTCAGGGAAAAGCTGTACATTAGCATCAGTAAATAAATGGTTGATGACTTAATCTTTGTGTTACAAATATGTATAGGTGTCATCAATATTTTAAAACACAACATTATTGAACAAGAAATTACTTCTGAAAGGCATGAGAGTCAAGGAACATTTCAATTTACTTCTAAAATATACATATATTTTTAAAAGTTACATTTGCAGGCAAGACAAACCCCACCTATTGTTTTCTAAATTAATTTTGCACATTTCATGTAGAAAATAAATACAGTACAGCTCTGTAGTAGATACCTCCATACCCATATGCTACCCATAGATCTATGGCTCAGCCCAATTTGTTCTGGCTTGTTGGTTTCTCTTAAGGTCATCTACTCGTAAAAAGTACAAAGTAAAATTAGTTTTCCTCAGCTATGTTTAGAGCTCTTACATACATCCATTAATAGTCAACTCAGTTTTTTGTATCTATACTAGTAACAGATATAGAATGACAGACTATATACATACTGTCAAGGGTGGCAACTACTTGTACATCACACAAATGTTACCGATTTCATGTCAAAAATAAAACCACATCTTTTGCTTGGGAATGTAAGCAAAACTATCTTTTGACAATCTAGGCGGCACACACATCATACAATCTCCCCTCGATCTGTAATTCAGTTCCTGATGCTTTAATCTCATGTACAGTACTGGCATACTTTGTGTTCTTTAAATAAATAAAATCATTGTGTTGTGATTATAGCACCACATTATAGCAAAACAGATGAGGACTTCAAAAATATCCACAAAACACAAACTAGAATCTCAACTGCCCAACCCAAAAGTATGTCTCACAAAATGGGGGCCAAGACAATACAAAACTGGGAGGCATTGGCCTACAAGACCCCAAACAATGACAGTCACTAAGTCAGTGCCCTTGCAAACTACAAAAAATTCTTTACAGCCCCCTTAGCTTGTCCTCTAGGCTTCCAGTGTTCAAAGTCTGGGTATTTGTCTTCTTACACTCTAAGGAAACTGATAAAACAAAAGTTAGAGGCAGTGTCACACTTAATTTCTACCCCAGATTCACCCAATACAACCCCATAAAACATACCCTATGCCCGCATGTCTGAAAGTATATATATATATATATATATATATATATATATATATATATATATATATATATATATTGTATATATATTTTTATTCCTGCAAATGTGACATCAAGCAGACTCCATAATCGAAACCATGATATTACCTTAGCCTATTCACTGAAAGTCAAGTGGTCTGTCACATGGCTTTTTAAGATTAGGAACATAAGATAAGTGGCAACTCTCCTAATTTGCTAGCTTATTTCTGGTGTTGCCATATTAGCAGTTTTATGAGGTGGATTAGATTTTTAATTTTATAGTTGATCCCTGCCATCAGTTGAGGAGATCTATAGATACTGTAGCTTGGATGTCATTCATCACTTGACTCTAAAGTGTAGGGAAAGTGGGCTGGGAAGGTTTGAGGCATGAGACATGAAATAACGTAAAACTACAAAAAACAACCAGTGTCTAATTGTACAAGTATTTGGCTTTATAGCCCCTCCGTAGTCAGTAAGTAGTAGTCAGATGGTGAATATTTGAATAAGATTTGATTAGCGTTCATGGTTAAGGTTTCTGTTCCTTTTACTTGCAAAATTTTCTCTTAACATCTTATGAAGTACTTTGATCAATATGTTTTGTATGAAAATGTGATAAGAAGAGAAATGATGTTGTTGTTCTTGATGGAATAAATATTATGCATGTCCTCCATACCTAGGCTTTAGGTGCAGCTCACTGGGACATATAAATAGCATGCTGTGAATCATCATATTTAGCTCCTCTTGTTTTAGAGGACATGTGACCATAGCAACAATATTTCCATATTCTCTGAATTGCTTGTGCGTAGTGCATTTGCATTATATATTTATATAGTATTCTTTTTGTAGCACTATGAACAATGCCTTGTATGTTTGTTTTCCAGGACATTGATGGCCAAGCACTGCTTCTCCTGACACTTCCGACAGTTCAAGAATGCATGGATCTTAAACTTGGGCCAGCCATTAAATTATGTCACCAGATCGAGCGAGTAAAAGTTGCATTCTATGCTCAATATGCCAGCTGACTTACAGCAAGCAGCCCTGCATTTCAATCAGGTCATTATCCTTCAGCGTTCAAGACTTGCTCACATGTATGCTAGCAGAGAGGGACCAAGAAGAGTACGTTGTAATGTAGCTGGTGCTGGTTTGGCCACTAAATGTCAGAGCCCATGGCAAAATAACAATTTATTGAAGATTTTTACATAAATAGTGGTGAACATTTCTAGCTATTGTGATAAAAATGCCATTATGGTTCATTATGGTATTTTCCACCCATAGTGTGCTCTAATTTTTGTACAAGCTGTAAAGCAGCAAAGTAAATTACCTATAGGAGTTTTCTGACACTGCTGATAAATTTGGGCTTTTGTATTTCATGAATTGCTACATGTAAAATATGAGGCGGAATGTTATAAGTAATCAGTGGTTGTTTCTTGTCTATAGTTCAGTCTTATACAGCAGCTACTAACTGATACCTACACCTCTGATGTCCCAGATAACAAAGTTCTGATAATCTTATTTTAACTGCAGTTTTATTGCAGATACATTTTTCTTACATTGCAGTTAAACTGCAGATAAAATGTTTTCTGATCTTTTCCAGAAGTCAAATGCTGATATTTTTAAATTTTATAATAAAATTTCAGCTTTAATGTAATTTTCATTGTGTTTGTGAAAACAGTAAGACAGTGCCTGGAGATGTGTGCACAGAGAAGAAAATACATTTATGAAGCCATACTCCAGACTACAAAGAACACCTTCATGAAATATGCAACTCATGTCTGATAAATACTGTAAAATTGTTTAACGGCGGGTCGGGGAACAGTGCATTTTGGATACTCCATATTCAAAAACAGTATGTACAATATGTCTGTTCTGATCTCAGAACTTGACAAGTAAGGTATGCCCTTCCCAATCAAAAGTGTTCATATTTTCTTTTTGATTTCTTATAATATATAGAACAATGGTGAGCCATGTATGAAATGATCCAGATAAATATGTTCTGGAGGAGAGATCTACATTACTATCTCAATCCCTGCTGTTTGGTACAGCTTTTTAAGTACTTTATAGGCTAATGGATGTGATCCTTTCATGGTGGCTAATACTTTACCAGCTCTGTTTTTAGATATGATCAGATTATTGCCAGTACCAACATGGAATCCAGAAATGTTTTTAAATTTTTAAAGTTTATGTAGTCATCCTAATTTTAAGAAGGGGGTTTACATGCTACGTTTAAATCGATCATTTTCAGACATGCAGTAGAGCACATGTAAGTTCCCATCTGTCTGTCACAGATGCCTTGGTTAATGCATGGATTTATTCCACTTTTCTTATTTTTTTTTTGGCTGTGGTTTTGCCATTTAAAAAAATAATTTTCTTATGTATGGCAAAACAGTTTGCCAGTTCTATTTATTCTGTTATACTGTGAGCTATTATATGTGTATGTGTATTTTGAGGTGTTAATTTGCAGATATTTAAAACATTTAAAATGTATTTATGGGAGCATAACTTATTTTTTAAGGTCATACTTTCTAAGGAGGCATTTTTCCACTTATATGTATATCATTGACAAAGAGGAGTGTATTTTATACTCTCTATTAATTATTTACAGGAGGTAGCTGTGTATTCTGGTTTCAAGACGATTTTAGTTCTTGTGATTCAATGAGATCATAATATGACAGCTGAAATTATTTCTGGATCTTTAACTTGCTCTTTTCTTGAAGGTTTGCTTTTAAATGGCATGTGTAAATTGCACAATTTAGTGAATTTTTACTGTGACAATTTGCATTGAAGATTCTTATTTGCCTTCAGTTCTTTATCTGAGAGAGTCTTTAAGTAAGGAGTAACTTGATGCTTCTGGCAGTAGAATCCATTGTCTTTTTTACAGATTTCATATTTTATATTTAAATTGACTTTCAGCTTTTTATAGCATTGCATTCATCCAACTGTGAAATGTATTATGATTAACATTTGCAAGTGATAGCTTAATCCACTATGCAAAATATGTGAAGATAACTATTTTGTGATGGGAAGTAATACATGAAATGCAAGCAATTGCATTTTTTTTTTTGAAAAATACAAAATGCACATTCCATTTTTTTTGTGAATGTGGTCTGTAAAGCTTCAGAATTTTGTCAGACTCACTGTTTATCATCTTTTTCATTTCATTTAAAAAGACACACACAGGGCTTGGCAAAAGTAGTTTACACTTGTGAGTATGGAAAAGACATACTGGTTATGATTATTACAATAGTTTTATTAACTCTGTAGTAATAATGGCTTTAATAACTCAATTACTGTAAACAATATAATAATTAATAAATAAATAATAATACAAGAATAAACTGTGTAAACCTACTTTAGCTCACCCCTAATATATATATATATATATATATATACAAGAGGTCAACAAAAAGTTTCGAGGGTTAGTTTTGTTAAAGGACAAGTATTAGCTTTAAGTACTAGAATATGTTCATGACCATTTTCTAGCAGTTGTGGTTTATTGCGTATGTCTTTTTTTAGAGCTGATGTAAAAACCACAAAATCACATATTATGATATCATTGACTCTGACATATGAATCATCAAATGAAGAATGAATCTTCAAAGGTTCTCTGGCATCATTGTCTGCATGTGGCTAATGTTTGGCCACATACAACCTCCATGTAACATTCTGTCAAAAACTGTTTTCAGACTTAGGCTTGAAATTTTTTTTTGTCCCTCTTGTATTATATATATTTATTTATAAAGTTTTCAACAATTATTCTGTATCTGACATGAAAGTGGGCAGAAATTTTGAATAAATTCTAAGAGATCTGAAGTAATAAATGAATGCACTTAACAAACATAAATAGCCGTTGTATTTCAGAGCTTGATCATTCTTCGTATTTATTTGTTTTGTCAAACCATCTCATGCTACCAAGGCCAATCACATATTATTCAGACATTGCATTTCTGTGAAGTTTACTCATTTCTACCTGTCCATCTGTACATATATTTTTGTGCAAATACGCAGACTATTCAGAGTTCTATTTTAAATGTTTCCTAAATTTAAAGAAGCTCATTTTTACATGTTGAATAGCAAAGCACATTGAGAAAATAAAAAAAAATGAACTAAACTGAACTGTATTGCTCCTGTTTTATTAAATCATTTGTCACGTTGTGGAGTCTGCCTTTGCAAGTGTGTCCTTTGCTCCAGTTAGAGAACTTCTATTATAATAACGGGCCTCACTAACTTCAGTTTTACAGTATGTGCCAGTTTTCACAAAGCCATCCTTTTCTTGGCTAAAGCAAGAGCTGCAGTCTATGCCTTGTTGTGCTTGTGTAAACCTGAAATAGCAGATTATTAATGTTTTAATTACCCTCACTATGCACAGTTGCCTTTGCTCATAGTTCATTTTTTGAACTGCTGTTTTTTCACTCTTCAAATGATTTCTGCTCACTGTAGCTGATTGATGAAAAGCTTTAATTGTTCTGCACTCTGCTCTGTCTATGCGTTATATAAACTTCAGCGTCTTTCAACATCTGCAATAAGATGCTGCAGATGTTCTATCAAACGGTTGTGGCGAGAGCCCTCTTCTACACGGTGGTGTGCTGGGGAGGCAGCATAAAGAAGAGGGACGCCTCACGCCTGGACAAACTGGTGAGGAAGGCAGGCTCTATTGTAGGCACGGAGCTGGACAGTTTGACATCTGTGGCAGAGCGACGGGCGCTCAGCAGGCTCCTATCAATAATGGAGAATCCACTGCATCCACTGAACAGTATCATCTCCAGACAGAGGAGCAGCTTCAGTGATAGACTGCTGTCAATGTCCTGCTCCACTGACAGACTGAGGAGATCGTTCCTCCCCCACACTATGCGACTCTTCAATTCCACCTGGCGGGGGTAAACGTTAATATTATACAAAGTTATTGTCTGTCTGTATACCTGCATTTTTATTACTCTTTAATTTAATATTGTTTTTATCAGTATGCTGCTGCTGGAGTATGTGAATTTCCCCTTGGGATCTATCTATCTATCTATCTATCTATCTATCTATCTATCTATCTATCTATCTATCTATCCTTGAACAGCTGATTATGTCTGAAGTGCTATTTCTAGGAGTAAGCAAATCACAAACTGAACATCAAGAACAAATGGCTTTTGGTGACTTTCAGTGCAATACAAGACTTAATTACTTGTGTTTTATTGTTTCGTTTTTATCATTTTAATATACTAGGGGGCTCTGCCCCCTGCTCGCTTCGCTGTCCCACCCGGTTTGGTTTACCGGATATACACTTTAAAGAGATTGTTATTTTCATGGGAATTGTTACATATGCATTATTTTCACTTTTACATTAAAACTTTTGTGAAAACAATACTTGTCCTTTATTTCCGACCCCGGACATGGTTACATCTCTTTCACGCAGGACGTATAATGCTGCTCGCCTTGTGAAGAGGGTGCGGCTAAACACACGCTAATGAGATGCCGTCAGATCATCTGCTGTCTTTCTGCTACTGGCGAGCTGCCTTTTCTGCTGGTCTCACTGCTCAATCATTTCAAAGCCTGTACAGCAGCTGTCCTTTTGCCACTTCGTGTCTCTGCCGCTCGTGTTGTGAAGGGGGTGTTGTGAATTGGGGGTTTAGGGTGGCTGAACGCACGCTAAGGAGAAGCAGTCTGATCATCTGCTGGCTTTTTGCTGCTGGTGAGCTGCGTGTTTTACTTGTCGCTTGTCGTTGTTTTAAGAGCTGGGAGACCATGAAGCGTGTCTGCCAAAAGCAGTAAACAGCTGCTGGGTTAGATGTCCGTGGACTTGTTTTAAATGATGTATCACTGCCTTGTCTCGCGTGAAATTGTATAAACAATACTTTTCCTTTATTTCCAGCCCCGGGCATGGTTAAATCTCCTTCTTGCAGGACATATAATGCTGCTCGCGTTGTGAAGGGGGGGGGGGGGGGGGGGGGGGCTGAACGCATGCTATGGAGAAGTGGTCGGATCATCTGCTGGCGAGCTGCGTGTTTTGCTTATCGCATGTTGTTGTTTTAAGAGCTGGGAGCAAGTTAAAGTGTCTCTCGCGGGACTTCAGATTGTCTTCCGAGAAGATCACGTCTCGTCTCCCTATTTCCTTCCCAAAGATTTTTTTTATAATAGAGAGATATTACATATATATGTCTTTGTGCAAGCTTTCAGTTATTGTGTAAACTAATGAACTGCAAGTCTACCTGCATGCAAGATATTTGTATGCCAGGCTATGCAAATGTGAAATGAACAACTCCGAACTTCTACACATAGAATATAATGCCCACTTATCCACCCCTAATGCCCACTTATCCACCCCTTGCTGGACATATATAAGTATAAGCATGGCACTCTCATGCACATGCTTATACTCACTCATGCCAGAGCTGTGTTTCGTGAAAATATTGTAATGCTAAGAATACCGCAAACTCAGTCAGAAGATGTATCATTCATTTACAATTGTTTTTCAGAACCCTTCATAACTAAAGTAACACATTATATACTTCGTAATCTATGTGCTCTCCAACCTAGTCATTCATCGCCAAGTACTTCTTGAAATGGTTACCTCTTGTGGCAAACATAATGAAAGGCAATGTTTTCCATGCTGAATATTAGTTACATCAACACCATGACAGTTCACTTAGTCTTTAGAATATTAAGATTTATGCTTGAGATTATATCATTTTCATAATGAAATGCATTCATTCATTTATTGGATTATATTTTCATAGAGAAACAAATTAGTTTAAACAATTTCCACTGTTAATAATTACAAATTTTTAAGTTGTTAGTATTTCTTTATTCTTTAAAAGTGCCCTAAGGATAGCAGTTACCTTTACTATGATGGAAATATTTTCTGTATTGTAGTTGGTTATGGAGAAAGGCAGGAAAAAAGGAAAAGGAAGAACAAGAATTTGGGGTTGGTGCATTTAAAGAGCAATACTAATAAAGAATAAGCATAAAGAAAACTCAACCCGTGCACATTGTTAAAATGAAACCAGTGGGTTGTAAGGTGATACCCATTCATACTTTACACCTTCCATAAAGGTTCTCTGCGTTAAACATACAGGTGATTTACAGTCACTAAGGACTTTTCACAGATATTGTGACAAAATGGTAGGAGGTACCTATGACACCTTCATGTGGACTTGTTTTAAATGAGTCAGAAACAAATAGGCAGCCACTTTGGTGATGAATGACTACTGGGTCATAGCCAGTATCCCCTCCATGTAAGCCTTCTGACAACTGAAAGTAACCCTCGGATGACAGCTGAAGAAGAATATAGCTTATGCAATGGGTGTAAATAAGCATAGCTAATGTATATCGAAATTCAGCTTCCACCACCTTCATAAATCATTAGGTAATATCAGATTTTCACATAGTTGTGTGTTCAAGGCTCTATAACACTGATGTTAGAGAATGCATACACCTCCCCAGTGAAGAGGAGGAAGAGGGGATGGCGGGTGGAAACGTCAAAATTATGATCTTAGCACAAAGTATATGTATCCCAGGCTGGAGTAGAGACTAGGCCGGCCATTATCTCTTTACCATTTTTACATGATTATTTTGTTCACCATTTTCAAGTTAATTATATATCTCATTATACTTGAGTTATTCCCAAAGAAATGTGGAATTTATGATTGGATTTATTTATACGTTCTCATTTAACGATTGTGGATGTCTGTGTGTCTGAAAAATAAGAGTTAGTTGTGATGTGCAGGCACTTCTTGTTGCTCCATCCCACCTTAGTTTTTTATAGGGAACAACAGCACTGTGTTATCATCTAAAATTGAACAAATGTATTGAGGAAATGTAGTTTTGTTTTACAACATGTGTCTTATTTATATTGTGCTCATCATTTTTTTTTGCTTATTTATATGCTTTGGATTAACTGGTTATTCAGTAATGTTATGCATGCTCCACATTACTTTACACAAATGTATTTTAAACTACCAAAGGGGCACAAATGTCACCATATAATGAAAGTATTGTAAATCAACTGTTGTTCAAATGACTTCTAATGGTTTTTTGTAGACAGCTTCAAGGGTGGTTTTGGATAACGCACCAAAAAGCATCCCATGTGTTATATATGGATACTGTACTCGTTCTCAGAAAAAGCACTCCATATTGATTAGAAATTCCAATTGAATTACAAATCTTTTGAGATTTTACAGTACCCAGAAAAACTGGTGATGCCATGGGCAAGGGATGGGCATCAAGACACAGCACAATGTTACCTCTATTTGTAACCCATTTAATTAAATTGTGTGAAGCTTTTTCTGTTAGCCAGTTGTCATATTTTGGCAATCAGCACAAAGGTCCAAATTCCTTACTTAAATAAGATGTACAGTATTACTGTATCTGTGATATTTGTCCAGGGGAGGGTATGGGCATATGCCTTAGAGAAGTAGGACACATGGTCTACTGTTCACTATTTAAGATGAACCTTTGCCTTATAAAGGATTACTTAATTTGCTTAATGTTTTTATACTAACCAGAAACTGGTGCCCAAATGACTTGCAATTACCTAATTGAGCGTGTTGCCGGCCTAATTAATGAGTAACTTCCAAGTGTTCCCACTTTTTAAAAGTGGGCTATTTGATAATTAATCTTAAAATAGCTGAGCAATTAAAAAAAGTTATATGCACTATTTTAATACAACATGTTCTGTAAAAGGCTCACTGCATGTTTTCGTTTCAGAAAACAATCACATCCCTTGAGATGTAACCCATTCAGTTTATTTTAAAGCAGACGTAATTCCATTCTTTATCCTCCTGGTACTTCATATTCTTCTTTCCATTAGGGTTGAATGTGGCTCTGTATATACTATAGATGGACAGCTAAGTACCCAGATTTCTGAAAAAATGCATCCGACAGCTGTGCTGGCAGGCCTGTGGGCACACCAGCATTATCTGGTTCTCTTTCCTAGGTGGGGGGGGGAGCATTGACCTTAGAGACATTAAGGTTCAACCTGCAATCCCAGGCCTGTGGACCTAGCACTTGTTTGGCTGTGCCACATTTTTGAAAAGACTTTGCTTTAGAAAAATAGTTTAATCATCTTGTGTCAGAGAGCTCTTGGCAAAATTTCACGATTTGATGATTTATTATTCTCTTTTCCTGGAGAATGTGGCAATAGCAGTAGCAGCAGTGTGCAACGTCTTCTTTTGAACTTCTCAGTGCCCTAGTGGGACATGCTTGATAAACGTTTCATCTGGGAAGCACTATCACTAATACCAAAACCACCACACACTATTTTTCCCTGATTAAGAAGGTAGCTGTACTATGTGATCATCAGGATCATCAGCTTGACATGGAGAGCACTGAGCCCAGCAAACCTGCCGAGGAGCCTAATTTCAGCCACTTGTACATGCAGTTCTGCTCGTTACTAGGATGGAAACATAAACTCCTATTTAAACTGAGAACTGCTTCCTCTTTCACCAGTACTTCATTAGCCGATGAAGCCTCCATAATGTTTTCCTCATTCTGTGCTCATGTTACTAAATACACTAGACAATGAAGAATTTTTAGGTGTATCTATAGATTGTGGCCTGTTGATCATGAAAATCATCTTCAAGTTTTTCTGTCACATACCATTTTGTTGCAGTTGCCATTTTTGTGATTTCCTTCCATAGTTAGACATATATAGTACAACAACTGCAAATGTAATATATGTGATGATCTAAAAGTAGTGACACTGCTGCTAGGCATGAAACTTGGATATACCAAGTACTGTTGTTTTTTTGCAATGAACAACGAAGGTGAATTCTTTTGAATTTTGAATCAGATGTTCACACACATAACTTCAAGTAACTTAAACTTTATGTCCTTACCTCCTTGATGTGGTTATGGAGGTGTTAACTCATGGAATAAAAGACCAATCCCCCGGCGCATGCTTTTTGTCAGAAACATCATGTTGCGTTACACCAGAAAAGAGGAAGGGCTTTAGAAGATTGAGGCTTGAAGATAAATAGGTAGCAGACAGAATATGTAAGGTTTAATGATGATCAGTATTCAGAAGTTAGCCTGCAGGGAAAGCTATTGAAAGAGTAGATAAATTTAAATGTCTAGGATCAGTGGTATCCCACAACGGAAAACTAGATGCAGAGATAGTCCAGAGGGTGCAGTGTAGAAGTAACAATTGGAAGAAGGTATCGGGAGTATAGTGTAATCAAAGAATTAAGGAGAATGTTAAAGGAAAGGTTTTTAAAACAGTGGTAAGACCAGTAATGATGTATGGAGGTGAGACATGGGCAATAAAGGGAGCGCAGGAGAAGAACTTAGATGTGGCAGAAATAAGAACGTTGAGATGGCTGTGTGGAGTTACAAAAAAGGACACAATCCGAGGTACAACAAAAGAGGGAGAGATATCTAAGAAAGTACAGGAAAGTAGGTTGAAGTCGTATGGACATGTGATGAACAGAGACAATGAATATGTGGGCAAAAGAGCAATGAGAATGAAAGTACAGGGGAAGAGAAAGCAGGGGAGGCCAAAGCAGAGGTGGATGTATAAAGTAAAAGAAGATCTGAAGGAAAAGGGCTTGAGTGGGGAAGAGGTGCAGGACCAAGTTGTCTGGAGATGGCTGATCAAGCACATTGACCCCCCATAGAAATGGGAAAAAATGAAGAGGAAGAAGTTCATACAAATAACTGATGCAGAGATTAAGGACAACATTTTTGTTAGACATGTCGTCAATGACAAATGGTCAAAGATCTGTTAGTGGGACAGGATGAAAATCACTTGAAATGCATTCATGAATGTTGTTGAAATTTTTCTTGGCAACTACAGAGCACCAAGCTACATCAAGTGGGTTCACATCATGCTTCAAGCAAGCTAAACCATGAAGTGCAAAATGTCGCTAAAGATTCATTTTCTTCATTCACTCATGGACTTATTCCCAGTTAATCTTGGTGCAGTTAATGACAGACATGGTGAAAGGTCAGCAGGACAATGTAACGACAGAATGGTGGAATCGGGGCTAATGGAATCCAATCAATGCTGGATGACTATTTTTGGACAATGAAATTAGAAGCATCAAAGGTCAAATACAAATGAAAATCAGCAGCAGAGCATGTTTAGCTCAACTGAACTAATGCAATGTGGCAGCATCATTAAGCGATTAAATACACTAAATTCAATAAGGTTAATTTCATGTTTCTCCAAATTCCTGTGTGATAAAATCAATTCATGATTATAATTTTTTTCAGCTTGAAGCTGTCTGTTATACTCCCCAAAGATTTTTTAGGTACGAAAACCTTTTGAAAACATTTGTTGTCCCATTGATATTAATATTTATTAATGTTGTCCCATTGATGTTGATGTTTAATGTATCTATGTTTTAAGAGCTAAGAGTGCATCAAATATTTTATGGCACTAAAGTGCTACTGTGTGTAATCAGAATATAAGGGGGGTTCACCATATAAGAACTGCTAGGCAAGCATTTTAAGACAAGACAAGTTAAGGACAATGGTGAAATGGGCAACGTGCACTATTTTTTGTCTGTCAGAGTCAGTATGAAATTGTATCCTCTCTTTGCCTTGTTTGGAATTGTATTATTCACCTAATTGGGGGCCTGCACAACGAGAAAGAGTATAAACCCTTGGAACATTGCCCGACACACCTTTGAAGCCGACAGACGGATGGGAGATAACGTCATCCGATCTGGAAAATCCTTCCAATGCAGAGACAAAAATGGCAGACTCTACACGTCGGGCCCCCACTCCCAAACTGGGTTTTTGTCATAGCTTCCTCGTCAGTTATGCAGCGTAAACCATCATTAAAGAAAGCTGTTATTTCTCCTATGTGATTCCTTACCACCATATCACTAAGGGAGGGGTATCGCCTTTTTATATTATATCTATATAGTTTCGGGTTCTGTAACATGCCGCAATTACAAAAGAACTTATACCAACAAGGGAGCTAGTGCCCCCTGCTGGATACACTATGTCATTAGAAAAACAATTAAATAAAACAAAAAAATAACATTCAACATTGACCCGCTATGTCCCTAACAGGATTGAAATTGGATGGAAGTGTAATATGTAACGGACTGTATTGTGTACGTTGTTAATCCAAATTTTGAAATGTGTTCGAATATGATTATAATTTATAATGATGAATTTAAGAATGGGTTTAAAAGCTATTAGGCCATACCAGCTAAATACCATCCATCCATCCATTATCCAACCCACTATATCCTAACAACAGGGTCACGGAGGTCAGCTGGAGCCAATCCCAGCCAACACAGAGCACAAGGCAGAAGAAAAACCCCAGGCACCGTGCCAGCCCACCGCAGGCTAAATACCATGAACTTTGAAATAGATTATAGGCTGTACAGAGTCTTCAAGGGAGTGTGTGTGTGTGTGTGTGTGTGTACAAATACATACTATCATTATCATGATTACATATTTGTTCTGAGATTTTCAAGGTAAGGAAGATGGTAGTTTCAAATTAAGGCAGAGTAATACTTACTAATCATGGCACCAACGAGTGGAGTGAGCACGTCCAGAAATCAAGAGTACCTCACAGGCCAGGATGTTATCTGTTATCCAGGCTCTACTTTCTTACACAGTATTTAATAGAGTGATACTATTATATTGGAGTCATTTGTGGCCAACGCAGGAATGAGACACTCGCATGTCGACTAGCTATGCCCTCTATTATTTTGACTCAAGACAAAACTTGCGTAACATCATTAAGCAGGGTAGCCCATGGAGGCCCAAACTTTCTTGATGCTCTGACTTGTTTTGCAGATCATAATCTTTAATATAAATACAAATATTATATTTAAATCAAAGTAACAGGTGCACATCAGGCAGAGGGGATTAGGCAGAGTGTGATGTCTGTAGAGGAAGTGCATTAGCAGACACACCGGAGGCAGATATGAATGGACCAGGGCAGAATTCAGATTTGGGCAGATGTGCAACAGATGAAGTACAATAAAAACACGTTACATTTTGCACATACAAAGAGAAAATATAAGGAGTACATAATGGAGCTAGAAACTGTACTCAAAGAGTTATGGATGAGTATTCTGGAGACCTCATCACGAGCTCAACAGTGAACAGAAGTGATTGAAAAACCTAATGCAGTAAAATCCTGACTTTCATATCTCAGCATGTGGAGGACATGTCAAGAGAGGACCTGCTGAAGATGTACACACTGGGAATAATGTGTGTAGTTTTAGTCTCCATGTGACAAAACAATTTAACGGCATTGCAGGAAATCCAGAGGAGAGGTTTGAAAATGATTTTGGGTTTTAAGAGTAGGATCAATGCACACATGCTAAAGAAGCAGAATGGTATTGTACTTACCAAGTGACATTAACAGAAAATATTTTTGAAACTTTGTGGGTAAGCCATAGATCGTACTGTATATGTGTCTTTAATTTGCAAAATCTGCCCATGTCTCTTTGGGGTTTACTCTAAAAACTCTGGTTGTCCAGCCGAGTCCTAAACACATCTCTGTTTGGTCAATTGGCCACACTAAATGGAACCAGTATGATGACCCTTTCTGACCTGAGGTGGACTGGCACCCTGTAGATGTTTAGCTGCTGTCCTCTGCCTGACGAGTCTTCCACTCATTTGATCCCAACATCCTAAACATGCATTGTTAATAAAATATTTTAAATAAACCACATCCTGGAAACGCTCTGTGGACGATCACTTAGACAAGACAGCAGGTGTGGTTATATAGCAGCTTTATTTTTCATCGTCACAGTGAGCAGGTTTCAGAAAAACAGGCAATCAATATTACTTGACAGCGTCAGGGCTCTTCTGAACCCTGTCTGTTGGGTGGGGCAAAGTTTTTATACCCCTAGAATGCGTGATTTAATATCATTATGAAATGCAACAGTCGACACTTTTATTTTACGCAATCCTTGAGCCCCTTCAACGCCCATTTTGCAACTTGATTTCTTGGCTCCTTTGTTATGGCGTTCAGATGTAAACTAAGGGAAAACGTGATAAGGCAGTCTCAGTGTGGAATGCTTAGACCTTGAGTCCTTTTGACAAATATTTTTTCTGTTTGCTCAGCAAAGCATGTTTTTAAAGCTTACTTCTGCGTAACTCCTTAGACAAGGATTAGTACAAGGGAACGAAGAGAACATTCATCTTCCACAGCTCGCATGAATGAGGAAGGAATACTCACGCACACACGAATGAAAGTCTGAATTGACGACCCACCTCAACTCCTTCATTCACTGGTCAAGAGCCCTGTCTTCAGTTCAAAAGCACAGAATTGTGAGAATGCTGTTTACAAATCATGCTGCTTTTTCAGGAATTAAATGCTAATAATATTTTAGCAAAAAATATACTCCTTTTGCACTTTTTCAGCATTTAGCTGGATAATGGACGTGTGGATTATACAAATGTTTTCACATTGTTTGGAGTTGGACAGAACTGGACACCATTGTTGTTTTGTCATAAACATTTTTGTCTCATTCTGCTTGTAAACATGAGATTAAAAACTCACTATAAAGCACACTGGGTAAGTAACATATAAACAAAATATTGTTTTGGAGAGGAGCATTCTTTTAAGCATATGGTTGACTAGCAAATATTAAAGAAGGTGTGTTTTTCTTATTCATATCAAGTTGACATAAAATATTGTGTAACTGTGGATTTAAATCCTGGCCAAATCCAATGTCCATTCCTGTTGTTGGCATTAGTCAGGCAGTGGTGTACCTCTAGGCAATGTGGGTGGCACAGTTAGACCATGGGGCTGGGGTGCTGACAGTGACTGCATGGTTGTTCGTAAGGCTTTATTATTAACTTGCTAGACAATTTGACATCAGAATGAAAAGGTTAATGGTGTGATCATTCCTACAACCCCATAAAGTTTAATTATATCTATTGACCTTTTATATACAGTAGCTTTTATGTTTGACATATGTCACTGATGGTGGTCATTTTTTATTTATTTTAATTTAATTTCACATGAGGGTGGCTTATTTATTTGTTTATTGAATTTTGCACTAGAGCATAAATTCTAGTTACACCACTGTCACAAGCACTCTGGTTTTCTCCCATATCCCAACCTCATCCCAGTATGAGGTTAATTGGCCAGCGATTAATAAGTGATGCTTGTGGTGATGCCAACTGGGCCCCAGTATTGCTAAGTTAGTCTGTGCCTTCCCATCACCTTATAAAACAGGATTAAGCAAACTCTGTATACTCTACTAACAGAAGGTTGGAAATGGACCTGAAATGAAGGTCGCTCACTGTCTTGCACTCAGTGTTGTTGGCATTGGTTCTGGATGCCAGGAAACTCACAACCCAGCAATGGAAAAGTGGTTTTGGAAAACAAATAGCTGGTGGTTGGCAGCAGGAGTCAGATTTTGTCCTTCTTTGTGCTTGGTTTTGCAAGGGAAGGTCCAGGCTCCCTACAGCCTTGTAATACAAGTTCAGTCTTGGGGGAGCACTAAGGTAACTGATTTTCTTTCTAGGGATTTTCATAACCGCTAATTCATTTTTATTGTTTTGTTGTTTACTCGGCTTCCTTTTGGTTTTTTTTTACACTCAGAAATGTGTGCTAGTGTGAGACTTCTAGGTGTAAGACATCTACAGAATGTTGCATGTTTTGCTTTATGTTTAAATAATTAAATGACAATTTTGAAAAAATTTTTTCTGTTGTGTTAGCTCCCTTAATTATATCTGAATACTAACAATTAACAAAGAGCAGCACAGTCACAATGCTGAATGGCATATCGATCTGTATGCTCTTAAAATACTTAAATAACCAGAACATTCAAAAACAGAGAGCAAAATCCTAACAAGCAAAATACAGAAAGCAACAAAGAGATATTTGTTACAATTCTATTCAAATCCATTTGATTTGATTTGATATATTTTGTTAATTGATTGTTTTTTGATTTGATATATTTTTGTTAAAATTGCCTTTTGGCATGACCTCTAGGAGGTCAGAGCACAGGATCAGCTATTGTACAGTACCATTAGAGCAATTTTTAGGTTAAGAGCCTTACTCAAGGGCCCAATGGAGTAGGATCTCATCTGAAATATTTGTCATTTCTGGATTGGCACCAGACTTTTCGAAACCGGGATATAGCTGAATGTTTAAAAAAGGTAGGAGTCCAGTTGAAATTGGGAGTTCAGTTCAAATGAATTCTGGAGCTGAACCTGAAGACCACTGCTGTAATCTAAAAGCAGGATTTATAAAATAAAGGGAAGTACAACAATGAAGGGTTCAAGAAGGACGGTGCTACTTAGATTTGCTTTTTTCCCCAAGACAATGAAACTGAGTGAGAGAAAATTTTGCATAGATGTCATAAAATTCCATATCATCAGAGAACTTTGGAAAAATACAACATTGTACTTTACTCCTTGTATTTTGTGAGATACACAATGGCCGAGTTCTTCTATAGTCTTCTTTCAAGGCTAAACGTCTAACAAATGGGAAAAGAACTGATAATGAAAAGTAAATGAGCAAAGTTCTGGGCTACTCGTGGAACACAAATTAAGGACTTTATCTTAAGAAACCCTTGTCTCTGCTGTTATAATATCTTGTGTGGGAGAAGGTGGACTTAACTTTGCCATTTTATTGCTACCCTCATCTTCAACAATCCCTTGCCACTTGGATGGACCCCCCTTACATTCTACACAACATGATGTTCTAAAACTCCCTTAATCTATTTGTGCGGGGCAGGAGGCAGAGTCTTCCTGGTGGTATGCAAGGCGGGAGAGAACTTGGATCAGGGCTCCAGTGGAATAAAAATCGCCAGTCACCCTGATCCATAAATCCTCCACTTGCAGGAGGAAAACCACTTATAATGACAGTATCATGACTGTAAAGAAAGCAGCAGTCTTAAAGATTTGTATTCTAGAGCAGGGAAACAGGAAACACAAAAGTTCACCAGAAACTCAAGGTAAGGGCAAAGGGTAAATCTTTCCAAACAGAGTCGAGACATTAGACAGAAATTGGAGTTAAAATATACATAATGAACAAGGACTGTAACCAGAGAGAACTGAGAGACCAGTACCTTAACAAGAGACGAAAAACACAGGCAGAAGCAAAGGAAATTCGTAACTGGGAAGTGAGAACTAGTATCTTCCTTTAATGTTCGTTAATGAATTAGTGAGGACCACAGACTCTGACAGTGTGGAAATGTGACATGCTGGGCTTCATTCTGTTGCGTGTTTGTGTAATGTCATGGTTGCCACAGCTGGCATACTCCTCTTGAACCTGGGACATTGATAGTCATGTACTGATGATGGACTAGGCCAATGAGGACACAAATTACAGAAAGGGTGGTGCAAACAGTGCATTGTTTCAATTTATTTCAAAAAGCAGAGTGTCCAAAATGCATTGCAATATCATCAATACTTAAATGCATATTCCAATAAAAAAACAGGAAGTTAAAATCAATTATTAACCATCAAATAATTAATTAAAATTAGGATAAACACAAGTCAAAATCATAATTAAAATCCTCTCACTGTCATCTTGCTCCACTCACCCATTTCCTGGGTATGCTCAGTAGGGTCGAGACCCTGGCGCAATTGGTCCTATATCTCCCCTTGGCATCCACTGAGACACATTGAGCCAGACTCCATGTTCCCAATCTCCTTGGCGTCTGCAGAATCCTCAGTAGCCCCGATCATCCCAGATCTCCTCAGCGCAGCAAGAGCCGTCCTGTCCACCCCTGGCGTGGCCCTTATTCCACTCCAGTGAGGGGTTTCCTCTGAGTGCTTCACCCCCATCTATTGATACCAATCTTTTTTTCCAAATAAGGAGTGCTGATGCAGAACAACACACCTAATTAAGCAATCAACTCACCTCCACACTGAACACCCCATGGTCACCCAGCTCTTCAGGTGTGTGCATCACCGATGCTGTGGACCCCAAATGCATTTTACCACAGTATGTCATCACATACCGCTCACTGCAACAATCCTAGCAATGACCCAATTGCAACATCACAAAATGTCACCGGGCCCAACATAATTTACCTTAAGTCGCAGAACCTTAACATTGTTACAAACACACCTTTGCGGGATTTAACCCTTAAACTGCTACAACCGGCTATAGTCAGTTCCCAGTGCAATTTGCCAGCATGCCGGATGCTTATCAATCAGTGCCATACATTAGTTGAGCAGCCAGCTCATGACTACTGCCGTCCTCTAGCGAATCAGCATCACTGTCCCAGGGACTCAGCCACTGCACTGGACTAGCCTGCAAGCATCAGCGTTGGCCTCTGTGTGATTGCGTGGAGCCAGTTCAAGCGCAGTTGGCTTGGTGACTTATGGAATTTCATCAATGATATCAGTTGCACCTTGTACATATAATAATAGATTGTTGCTGAAATTTTTTTTGTTTATCGTTTTTACAGTTCATTGGCAATGTGTAAAATGATCAGTGTTGCAGTAATTGTGATGCTCTTTGCAGGAAAAAAATGTGTTCCATTAAAATTTCACTTTATCTTGGTGAATTGTGACAGTTCCTTAAAAATTGTAGCAAAAAAGTATTTGGCATCCAGGGGGGCATTAACTTCCCCAAGTATGTGGCAGTTTAAGGGTTCAACATATCTACTGAATTCCCAAAATGCTATTTGACATATTTTTTAAAGGTCAAGAAGCACAGTAAAAAGAAATTAAATAGAAATCAAATCATGACACACAGACAAAGATCAGAATTTGAACTGAAGATGTTGAATTTGTAACGTTCCATAATCCTTTAATCCTTTGTGTGACCATTTTGTGACATCTTCTTGTACACTACTTCATCCAAAATAGCTTCACTATGTGATTGGTTTTCTAATTGTATGTTTTATTTCAGAGCTCAATTTCTTGAATGAAATTCTCAGTAAGGCTCAGTATTTCAGCTCTGAAACAGAATGATGTCATTACTAAAAAAAAAAAAATTAAAAAGCGCAAATTTAACACAGATTGTGCATACTGTATGCTTTTACGCATTTTCTCATTTTTCTATATATATTAATAATTAAACCAGGCATACAGAATTTTAAAAGACATACATTCTAATATTTACATTTTATAAAATCTGGTTTTGAACCTTGCATTAAAAACATTCCAGGCTAAGTCTATTTTGTAGATAATTGAGTCCAATTTTCTTGAAACCTATTAGACAACAATCAGCACTAATTATTTCTCTGCAATTACATTAGAGTGGCTAAATGAATTATGGATCTGTCCTCCAATTACATATCTATACATTTTTTACAAAATCTCTAATAGCCTTAAGTGCTGTGTGCTTGCTGTATGGAGTACAATTCACAATTTCATCAGTTGTAACTAAAAGCAGATGCTCAGCACTCTGTCAATGTAATTTTTAGTGTGGACATTTTTGATTTTCCCATGTGAATAGAAACTTAAAAAAAATTATTTGCTCTCATTATTATTACAAAAATAAACTGTTTGTAAACACAACATGGATCTCCTTTCAGATACCCCTTCCACACATCCATCCATTTTTACACTCAGTCAGTCTAGTTTAGATCTAGTATGAAAGTGTGAAAATGATTATTTTTTTTGTCTTTGTCATGTGTTGGGTGTGGCAACACGCTACCTGCGTATGCTCCCAAACCCTCTCTCCCTTCTCTTTTCATTTTTAATATGCATTGTTTCTTATGTTTTTGAAGTCCAACAGATTCATTTTTAACATTTACTTCTGTTAAAAACGAATTGTGTCGGAGCAATTTTTTAATGTGAGCCACCATTTTGGGTACTCATTACTGAGACGTGGCGCCGGGTTGTTAGGCCACACCCACCAGAAGGCGTGTCATGTGACATCATGATCACACTATTGAGATTGCCATTGTGTTTAATGACATTTGGAGCACAGGCACACGCAAATTCAGCTGCTTCTTCACAGCCACACTGTGAGTTTGAGAAAAGACCAGGACTGCCAAAACCGTGGTGTTAAGTTCCCATTACAGCCACTATGCCACCGAGTTTATCAAAGACTTACGGATGGCATGCTTTTGTGCAGTTGTTCTGTTTTTTTTTTTCATTGGGAGGGCTTGCCTTGTCTTAATTAATACGTGTTTCATATGCAGCCTTTATTAAATAGCATTTTATTTAAATTGCTTTCATGCTAGACCCATTAGCTAGACTCATTGTGCTTCCTGAAATAGAAATTGACTGTTTAATTTTTCTGATAAAAATAACTTTAATTTCACTTTGCAAAACATAGATGACAAAAAAAAAAAAAAAATATGAGAAACAGTCCCATGAGAGAATAAAGAGCACAGTGTAGCAACTGATTCTTGTGTCATTTTTCAATTAATGACGTAAAACAGATATGCTATTTGCTCTGCAAGATACATTTTAAAAAGCCATAGAATATGTAAAGAACAGAAAATGAATAATGGATGAGAAGCTTTGATTTTTATTTTTGCTAAACCAATTAATTCAGAAGTAGGTAGCACAGTTTTAGGTCTGAGCTTTTGATCAATAGCAAAAGTTAATATAAGCATTATATTTTTCATTTTGCTATGACAAAAAATTAACTAAAGGTTAGCAATTTTTCAACTATTGACAAGATATTTGTTCTTTTCTCTTTTTTAGTGTTGCTCTATTTGCTATACAGCGTGTAACAAGAAGAACACAGTTCTTCCAGAATTATTTCCATTATTTAAAGCCCTAAATCCCTCTCGAAACTTCAGGTCTCTGCCATTTACAATGAATTAAGAAGCCACAGTAATAAACTACATGCAGTATAACATATCTGTGCTTCATTCAAAGCAAATATAAATTGTGCAGTGTTATATCTTGTAATTTCCTATGGTGACCCTATTTTCCCCTTTATACTTTTTATGGTGTAGACCTTAACAAAATGTCTAAAATCCCACACACTGACCACTCTGTGATCAGGTACTTTTGCAACACCAAAATACATCTGTACCCTTGGGCGATTAGACAGAGTAAAGAAACAGGTAGGAGCTAAGTTGCACATTTAATTTTGTATTTTTGATAAAATGCCCAAAAATATTAAAAAAGCATGTTACAGTATGAATGTTGGTAAACCATACCCTTACATCCCAAGTAGCAGTGCATCTTGCGTCCATAGGTGGCCCTCGGCATATCTTCAGTCTAGTCACTTTGATACCACATGGCCACATGCCCGTCTCAATATGACTGCAGAGACAGAGTTGTCTTAATCATGGTCTTTATACCATTCTTACCCCAAAACACAAACCAATGGGGTGTTGTGGTACAGAATGTCAACAGCCATACTTTAAACCAATAGAATTCAAGTACAACTCATCCCCCAGTTGCTTTGTTTAGTCAGTTTATGGGCTTCCTGCAGGTGATGGCTTACACGCCTTACCCTTACCACACTGGTCTGACACATGCTCCATCCCCGTCACCATAAATATCACATCCTGAATCAGTCCTAAAGACTGGGAGTTGGTAAGGTAAACATCGAAACACTGCTGTTCTCATCAATGAAATACAACATGACTCCTGAAACACTATCAAATATTACATCTGCTTTGCCTAGCTTACAAATACATCCATCCATCCATTTTCCACCCCAGGCAGGGTGCCAACCCACCGCAGGACACACACAAACACACCAAGCACACACTAGGGCCAATTTAGAATTGCCAATCCACCTAACCTGCATGTCTTTGGACTGTGGGAGGAAACCGGAGCGCCCGGAGGAAACCCACGCAGACACTGGGAGAACATGCAAACTCCACGCAGGGAGGACCCAGGAATCGAACCCAGGTCTCCAAACTGCGAGGCAGCAGTGCTACCCACTGCACCACCGTGCCGCCCCAAATACATACATGCAAAATATTTATCAAATTATAGGCTAGAAATCACTCCACCACATGTGGTCATTATTTTAAAGCCTCCATGTTTTTAACTGGACATTAATTTTGCATGAAATGTAACAAGGCATCTGCAAAGAGAAAGGGTGAACTTGGAAACAATGTCCCAGTGAAGCCTGTCATATTGGAAGTGACATGAAAAATCACGATGAATAGTGCTAGTGGGAGAGAGAAAGAGAGACACCCTTTGGGTTCAAATGTACAAACAGTCACAAAAAATGATCTTAGCTAAATACAAAAAAAAAAAAATAAGATGGCTTTGATCATTGGCAGAACTTCCTTCTGCAGAGGCAACATCCAAACCGAAATAGAATTGAATATTGTTCGGGAATCCCATGTTATCTTCATCTAGGCCCCAGTCAGGGGAACTCATGGAGTGAATCCTTCTCATTTCCTGGGATTCTGTCAACACATATCTTCAATCTTAAAAATAAGAAGGAACTGTCATGGAGATGTTGATTTTATCTTATGTGTAGGTCACAATATTGCACCTGTGTCTGAAATACGTAGGCAGGTAGTTTTAGTTGAGCTGAACCCCCCCCCCCAAAAGACCAGATGGAGGAAGCCAATGGGGAATACCTACTGAAACAGGCAGAAGAGGGGGAGTCACATCAGAACAATGCCAGCAGAACCATCACAATGGAAACTGACAGAGCCTATAAATCAGGGGCACTCAACTCTGGTCCTGGAGGGCTGCAGTTGGCAGCAGGTTTTTGCTTTAACAAAATTTTTAATTAGATCCCATTTATTTGCTACTAAAGCAATATACTTTTCTTGCTTAGCTTTAGTTAACTCGTTTGTTATGATTCAGGACCCTTAATTGCCTGTTTATTTTTCAACAGCTGCATTCAGGTTTCATTTGCTGTCTGTTTTAGTTAATAATGAGGTGCTAAAGGCAGCGACTCTCACCAGCAGTTACAGATGATGAGATGAGAGATGATTTGTTTCTCAGATACAATTTAAGTGTTTCACTGAGAATTTGTGCAGATATCTCTGGAGATATGCAGTCAATTGTGAATAAATTAATTTGATGAAGTCTTCACCACATCTAAGGGGATATTTCTAAACATGTCCCATCGGATTGAATCAAAACAATCCTGCAGATTTCCCTCTGCCTCTTAGTCCAGTGCTTTTCTTAGGGTCTCCTTCTCTTTCAGTTTCTGCTTCGAAGGTGGAATCAGGAGTAGTGAAAGGTATACAGACGCTACTCTTCTGCAAGAATGAATACAGAGGTAGTAGCTCCATGCTTTACCAGTCTCTTTAGATTAGGGGATAATCTGAGACAGAATTAGCAATATGGTGTTTTAAAAGTAAACATTTAATTTATGAGTGGAACGCAACTATCCTCATTGGCTTGATCCAATTTAACTCAAAATTTTTATACAAATTTATCTCCAAAAATATATACCTGGGCCAAGAGTCTAATTATGAATGCTGCCCCTCATGCACTGGCCTCTTTGGGTCATTCTATAGGCAATACGTCAATTAAAAAGATCTTTACTTGTTAGGACATTTTTGGATTCAGAAGTACAGAAATCTCCAGAATAATACCAATGGGATCTGACTGCTTGAGGAACAGCTTGTATTGATCACTTACACTACACTGCCATCGTGTTGCCAAAAGGCCTAAACTTCCTATTATAAAGCAGCACAAAAAAGTTACAAACTGACATTAGATTTTACATAAAATTCAAAAACTGCAAAGCCACTTTACATAAAACTATTCTGTCCTTCTTCAGAGTGTGGCAGGCATTCATTAGTGTTGTTCTAAACCAGTGGTTCTCAAACTGTGGGGCGGCCCCCCCTAGGGGGGCGCGAAGTAACAAAAAAGGGGGCGCGAAGATGTGGAAAAAAAGAAAACAAAAATCGAAAATATGAAAAATACATCTATTGTAACCAAAACAAATTAACTTAAACTACATTCTGATACTAGAAAAATAAATATAGAGTTAGATAAATGTCGATAAAAGATAAGTAGGTATAGTAAAATATGCATCTATGATATATCATTAATTAAAAAAGAACAAATTGGTATTAGTGGGCTCCTTTCAAAAAAATCTTAGGGGGGCGCGATTAAAACTGTTATGAAAACTCGGGTCGCAAATACTTAAAGGTTGAGAAACGCTGTGATAAACTGATTAACAAGCTGAACCTCAGTGTCTATGAGTGTTTACTTCTCATATTGTCTTCATCTTTCTGGGGATATTAAATCTAATTTCAGTATAATTTATGTCAGTTAGCTTTATAATTCATTTGTCATAATGCAATGAAAAATATAATACAAATGATAACAATTGACAAACAGAAAACAGTTTTTCCTATACGCCTCTTATGTGAAATTCCCCTTGGGATTAATAAAGTATCTATCTATCTATCTATCTATCTATCTATCTATCTATCTATCTATCTATCTATCTATCTATCTATCTATCTATCTATCTATCTATCTATCTAATAAAATTAAGGGGTACATCATTGATGATGGCAAATCCATTCTGGGTTCTTGTTTTAAGATTAGATAGGATAACTTGATCAAAATGCCGTCATAGCTAAAGGAAACGGAAAAACGTAGAAAATGAATGGTGACGACAACAACAATATTTATTTATTAAGCATAATTTTACATATGAAGGTAGATGAAAGTGCTTTACGATAATAACAGCTAAACAGAGTTTCCAAAGGAAGTCATCCATATTACTAACCGAGAATGCTAAACCGGATGATGGACGCAGGCACATCCGGCCATGGGCCGTAGCTGCAAAAAGACGTACTGCGCAGGCGCAAAAAGAGTCCGCGAGAGTCGGCTGAGGAGCCGAGAAAGGCGGAGAAAAGAGGGCGACAAAGGCGGACGAGGGGCCGCGAGTGGCGGACAAGACCACAGAAAAAAGGAGTGAGCACATACAAAAAGGAGAAATGAGGCGCAAAGTCAAACGCAGGAAAAGCACGAAACACATTGCACACGAAACTAGACCCGAAAAAAAAAAAAAAAAAAAAAAAAAGAGGCTCGCGCACAATAGCAAGACACCCCAACCCCCCCCCCCCCACAGGCACCGGACGGGACACACACAAAGAGGGGGATTCAACAAGACACAGGAACACAAACAGAAAGAAGACGCTCGCGCGACAACAACCCTCAACCCCCCCCCCCCCCCCCCAACACACACACACACACATCCATAAGAAGTGACACCCAAAGCCACATATTCTAAAGTGAACATCAACACCTTCACACTAGACAGCATAGGTGTCAGCATTGGTGGATCTCCTTACAATAAAGCACTATTAACCGTTCAACTGCAGAAAAGGAAACATATTAACAGTGACTGCGATCCTTCTTATTACTTATCCATATTTCGCATGCTGAGAAAGAAACAAGTCATGAATACACGGTCACGGGTACAAAACGAAAAGGAAAGGATAACATGAACAAACACACGAACACGAAAGAAACAACAAAATAGACGGCTATGCAGCATAGGTGGATCTCATTACAATAAGGCACTATTAACCGTTCAACCGCAGAAAAGGCTCCATATTAACAGTGAGTGCAATACTCCTTATTACTTATCCATATTTCTAAAAGAAAAAATGTCTCGACTCCAAAAACGCAAAGCTCAACTAAAGCTTCTAACTAACGATGTACCTAAAAGTAAAAACTTTATGAACTGCATTAGATCCTACAATAGTTCATTTGCTTTTGCATATACCGGAGTAAATATCAGGCCACCAAAAGGCAATGGCCCCTACTACTTTCGCATATGTGCACAAATACTGCATCGCATTGGAACAGTGCACCCTGAAACAAATCAACAACGCAAATATGCACAAATCTACATCCTAGATCCACACGACGCAATCTATCAATCAAAGTGCTGCATCGCAACAGGCACGGATTCAAAGCGAAACACCTCCCGTCTCAGACATACGTTAACGGCAAGGAAGGCTACAACGGGCGTCTCACACAGCACAGGCAAATCGATTACAGCTCCAAAACAACACGTCCCAAATACTACACATGCAACAACGCGCCTCTCAAACGGCACAAGCAAAACATACACCGGGAAAATTCATTCGGATTAATGAATGTCATTTGCAATCATTGTCATTCAGTTCACTTCCCTGAAGAAACAACTGGCAATACAAGTTATACATTTACACGTTGTTGTCAAAAGGGTCAAATTAGACTGCCTTCTTTACATTCATATACTGAATATCTACAGAAGATTCTAACTGACGATGTACCTGAAAGTGAAATCTTTATCAACTGCATTAGATCCTACAAATCAGTATCCACTATGAACATTAACGGTGGCACTGCACGTGACATCCGTCTTCAAAAAATGTTAATTATTGATGAATGTACAATGGCATGAAGTCACTTACTCAACACCATTCATAAACTTCTACAAACGTTTATGAATAATAATATTCGATTTGAAGGAAAGGTACTTTTATGAGGAGGAGATTTTAGACAGTGATTAGCTATTCTTCCAGATGCCATGCACTCAGCTATTGTTCAGTGCACCTTAAAATACGCAGACCATTGGCATTGCTTTCAAAAGATACAGTTAGTAAAAAAGATACGATGTCCAGAACCAGATCATAACAATTGCTTATTACAACTGAGAGATGGTACACTCACCAATACAGCTGGACTTCAGGCACATATTATTACAATTCCTCAAGCCTTTATCTGCGACGACTTAGTTACAGAGACATTTGGAACAGCAATCTCATTAGACCAAATGCCCCTTTTAACACAACGCACTATATTATGTCCAAAAAATATTAATGTGGAAAACATTAATACTCAAGTCATTCCATTACTTCCTGGAGAGACACAACTCTTTCTAAGCTCTGACAAACTTGACTCTGATCACAACAATAACCATCTTAAATGACCTTACAAGTTCTGAGCTGGAATTACCTTTTACACTTAAACGGCGTGTACAAAGAAATTTTCAAATAAACCTTTACACTGTGCCACACACTTTATTGTTTGCTTTCTATTTGCATCATCTACACCGTCACACTATTCTATATCTCATTCATACATCACGCTCTTTGTCATTCCCAACACCAGGGGTTGGCGAGCGAAGCGAGCAGGGGGCGGAGCCCCCTAGTAACTAAAGAACCGTTAAATTAATGAACCGTAGATAACAGTGGCTTGCTATTCTATGAAGTACCTTGACTTAAGCACTAGGCGTGATGCCCTGGACTTTAAACCTCCCACCAACACACTGTGTTACTCTAAGCACACTGCATAACCTGCTTCTGCTCCCAACGTTTTATTAAATAAAGACTGTGAACCACGGGGACGCATACATGTGCCCTAACCCGACACAGACAGGCAGAGACACAAGTGCTGCACACAACACACTTTTATTCAAGACTGGGAAAGCGCTTTTCTTTTGCTCCGCACTACACAGCTCAGTATAAGCACAGATAAGCACAAAAGCCCAGTCCTTTTCTTCTCTTTTTCTCTCTCCTACAGCACCAGCAGCAGCAGCAAGCTTCGTTCTCTTCCACCCGACTCTGGCTCCCTTAATGAAATGAGGCGGCTCCTTTTAAGCTGATCCTGGGAGTATTTACCAGCGTTAAACTGGAATCACTCCAGTGTGGTGAAAGCCCAAAGTAGGGCACTGCAGCTCCCCCTGACGGCCCCCATGGAACCCAACAGGGCTGTGCCAAATTCCATCTCCCAGCATGCCCTCTAATGTCCCAGGGAAGGTAGTGCCTTGCAAATGCCCTCTCACCCGGTCCTTCCATCCAGCTAGCATCCCAGCCAGGTAATGGCCATGGCCGCCCATCACAAGACAAAATGACAGGAGATACTGTAAATAATAAACAACCATAAAATAGAAAAGAACCCAACTATACTGATCCCACCCTTTCCACTTTTCTCTATGCAATGTATGTGTGCATCTTTGTGTGCTAAACATATATCCTTCCTCCAGTTTCTAACCCATTTATCTAGTTCAAAGTCATGAGATAAATAAATCCTTACTTGATAAAAAAAATAAATTACTACAGAGTTTAAAGTCCATAGCTCCAAAACCTTTAAATGAAGTTAATGGTTAAAATCAGAAGAAGATCAAGCAACAGCATTTCATGTGTCATGCATGTGTGTCGCTCCTCTCAGACTTAGTTATGGTGTGTAATAACCTGCTGAAACAAGAGGGGGCTGTGACTCTAACATTGTCATCGCCTTCTTCCTCCACAGTAGCGGGAAGCCGCCCAGTGAGGGCAACTGACCCAGTCCATAATGGTTCATCTGCCATAAAAACACAGACGTCCATGAAGGAGGCGTCTTTTACAGGCTCGAGTGACACGCTAGATAAAGCTCCACTACCAACAACTTGGCTACCCGGCCCAACCACTTAGCATTTGCCTGAGTTTTTTCCCGCATAACAGGACATACACTGAAGAGTATTTTGTTTTGTTTTGCTTTTGTCTCCAGATAATTAATTAAATTTTCTTGGAGTCTCAAAGCTGTCATACCTTCACCTGGCCACACACGCTATGCAAATAAAAAAGAGCAATAATTACTGCAACGTACACTTCTGCCATGGGAAGACTGATATTTGCTCATCGCCATTGCTGCTCATTCGTAGTTTCTGTTATTTGTTTACTGTGCCTGGAAGACATGTTAAATGGGGAAAGCCTACAGACAGGTAAATAGATAGACAGGCTTTGTAAATGTTGTAATATAATAATTACAAGAGTCATTGTTTATGAATAAGAAATTGAAGGGAAGCAAATGAAGGAAATGATGTTTGATTAACCTTAGTCTAGCAATAATATACTTGCAAAGAGTAACACAGACAGAATTTAAGCTTTTTCAATTGTCATAAAGTGGTAACCCCACAGTTCCTCCTTTAAATGTTAAAAGTTGTAAGTTCTCAAGAAAGTTTATTATCTTTTGTTAAAATGTGTTGTTTACTTTGTCCCATTTACTTTTCCATACATATTCACGACACTGATTGGGAGCAGACTGTGAAATAGAATAGTTTTGTAAAATCTCATGTGCTTATTACACTACTGCTGTAGCAGTTAATTTATTCTAATTAAAGGGAATCTGAAAAGACTGTTCTTTTATTAATCAGGATTTTGTTATAAGGTGATCATCTTAAATAAAAGATGAGGCAGGAAATTATGTAATTGCTGTTTATTCAAAATCACATGTTGAATATCATCAAAACACATTTTAGCACAATACATTTGAATATCAATGAATTTCAAACTTTCTTTAAGTGTTGCAGCCTTGCTAGTGTTACAAGACACTGGTGTTCATCACTATGTATCCCAGCAGCCTTTGAGTACACATACAAAGAAACTAATGGTGGTGGGACTTTTGATTTCAAGTTTACAAGGAGTCAGAGGTTCTGAAATTGTGTCAGGTGTAAAGGTAACTTTATAATGTTTGGGAACAAAGTGAACTGCGCAGTAGACATAAGCAAGCCGTGAGGACAACACGTGGCGATACTACTCCTATTACTGCAACACAGAGCGCACATCTCTAACTACAGCCTCTGCAAATTAGTGCATTTTGAACTTTTGAACTACTTAGAATTAAAGAAAAAAAACAAATGCTAAGAAGCACTGCTGTGAGTACAGATGCTAAGAAAGTTCTTTTTTCATTAACTTTGGCCTTGCAAACTGATTTACCACAGCGCCCTAACTTATACCATCTGGACTGGCTGAAGAGAGAAGATGGAAATAGTTTGAGCTATCAGCCACAATACATTTTTTTTCCTTCTTTCACTGGGCATAAACAGAGACATGGCCCAGGAACACAAAAAAAGATCCAGAAGGTGGACAAGAATCACAAATGTTTTAAAACAGATTGAGGACTTGCACAAGACTGTCCTATTGTACCATTAAGCCCGGGGAGCTGATGACAGAGAATTTTACCTGCCTTAAAGGTATGAAAATGGATGAAGATGATTAAGATGCTTAGGTAAGCAGTTCCTCTTTGGAAGATAACGGTAGAAAAATGTTGATGTCAATTAGCTTGAGGACTGTGAAATGCTACTGGTAGACTTGGGGAAGCACTGACCTACCAGTAGCATTGAGATGGGGTGGGGGGCACAGCCCCTGATGTTTCAGTCCCAGATTTACAAAAGATTAAAAGTGGCAAGCACCTGATCTTCTTGGCCTCAGTAAATATTATACCACCTGATCAATGGTAGATTGCAAAACCTCAAGGAAGGACTCCACTCTTGCTCTTTGAATTTACATAGACACCTGATTCATGAGAAATCATAAGATGGACCCCCATCCTCCTCTCTTCAATTTTACATACATGTACTTAATCACACAAATTTACACTCTTCAGATTTTTATCCAGGTGTGACAGCAGCACGCAACAATCAGAGAGTGGGTAAAGACCCTGGTCCCAGCAAATCTTACAAATGCTGCTCGACCAACTGTTTGGTTCACTAAACCAAAGTTCTTAAAGTCCTGTGAAGTGGTAAGTGATGATATTCTACAACAGGCCAATACAGTGAATACAACCAGATATTGGATTATAATATCTTGAAATTAATGACAGGTATATGGTCTTATACATTACAATTATATTGAGAGTAGAGAGGTGAGCTCTGAAGTTGTCAATTTTGAAAGACATTTTGATCCTCTGGTTTATTTAGGGTTCATACACTCCATGCACAAGGTTCTTCTCAATACCTTTGTGTTATTTTCACAATATTTTCAGGTTAGTAAGATGGCATATGGAATGCAACCACCTTAAGTGTTTGGATATTTACTGATTAACATTGTACTGCTCCTGTCTTCTCTCTGAGGTTAGCCATTATTGCACACTAGTTAGTTCAAGGTTACGAAAACTGTTTGGTGAAGCACCCATCACACAACACCACTTTTCCAGTGATTATCAGTTGCAGACTTCATTTACAGTACATAATGTTAGAGGGTATGTAGCAGTGCAGTTGACATCTCCAGTGACCTAGTCAGACCAGTCTGCTACTCGCCCCTATAAAACCAAACAGGTTTGCTTTTGTCTTAAGTCATAGGGTTGGACTCATATGTGTGCAAGAACTGACAACCAATGAACGCTCACTTGGAACAATACAATATATTGTACAATATATACAGTTCAGGTGCCATGAAAGTAGGTGTTTTGGACCATGCAATCAGGAGTGAAGCTGGTCTTTCCTGTGCTTGTTGAATCCTGACAGAATTAAAAAATGAAAATAAAAGGGTTGACTTTGTGGTTGAACTTGCCATCCATCCATCCATCCATCCATCCATCCATCCATCCATCCATCCATCCATCCATTCATCCTGTTCCGCTTATCCGAAGTCGGGTCGCGTTAGCAGCAGCTTGAGCAGAGATGCCCAGACTTCCCTCTCCCCGGCCACTTCTTCTAGCTCTTCTGGGAGAATCCCAAGGCGTTCCCAGGCCAGTCGAGAGACATAGTCCCTCCAGCGTGTCCTGGGTCTTCCCCGGGGCCTCCTCCCAGTTAGACGTGCCCGGAACACCTCACCAGGGAATCGTCCAGGAGGCATCCTGATCAGATGCCCGAGCCACCTCATCTGACTCCTCTCGATGCGGAGGAGCAGCGGCTCTACTCTGAGCCCCTCCCGGATGACTGAGCTTCTCACCCTATCTTTAAGGGAAAGCCCAGACACCCTGCGGAGGAAACTCATTTCAGCCGCTTGTATTCGCGATCTCGTTCTTTCGGTCACTACCCATAGCTCATGACCATAGGTGAGGGTAGGAACATAGATCGACTGGTAAATTGAGAGATTCGCCTTGCGGCTCAGCTCCTTTTTCACCACGACAGACCGATGCAGAGCCCGCATTACTGCGGATGCTACACCGATCCGCCTGTCAATCTCACGCTCCATTCTTCCCTCACTCGTGAACAAGACCCCGAGATACTTGAACTCCTCCACTTGAGGCAGGATCTCGCTCCCAACCCTGAGAGGGCACTCTACCCTTTTCCGGCTGAGGACCATGGTCTCGGATTTGGAGGTGCTGATTCCCATCCCAGCCGCTTCACACTCGGCTGCGAACCGATCCAGAGAGAGCTGAAGATCACGGCCTGATGAAGCAAACAGGACAACATCATCTGCAAAAAGCAGTGACCCAATCCTGAGTCCGCCAAACCGGACCCCCTCAATGCCCTGGCTGCGCCTAGAAATTCTGTCCATAAAAGTTATGAACAGAATCGGTGACAAAGGGCAGCCCTGGCGGAGTCCAACTCTCACTGGAAACGGGTTCGACTTACTGCCGGCAATGCGGACCAAGCTCTGACACAGATCGTAAAACTTGCCATACATGGAAATTATTGATACAGGCATCAGAGCTGTCCAACAGCATGTTCACTGACTGTCAGAATGTGGCAAGCTTGCGATACTTTGAAAATGTGAAACTGTGTTGAAAGGTCTAAACAGAGTCATGTAATTTCTAATCCCTGCTGATTACTAGTCATGTACTATGACATACTCAAGGTGATGTGATCAAGCAGCTGCAGTTGTTAATTTTGACATTCCCTCTGACTGGAACTCATGTAATGTGTCAAAATTCTAAGATGGCTAAATACAACTAACCAAACACGGTAAATGTGACCTAAATTTCAAGTCAAATGAGAGCATGAAAAAGCTATTTGGAAAACTTTACAGTCTCTCTAAAACAAGGCAAATGTTTGAGTGAATGAAATTCATCTCCCATTCTGCACCTATTTTCACTCATCAATTTCCAAACAGAACTGAAAATCAATCCTCTCTTACGCACAATGCTAACAGAAGGAGTGAGGCCATAGCTGATTGGCAGTGAACTCTCTAGAAGCATCTCATTTGTTCCACAGCATTCTAGAGAGTGCTTGGCAGGAACTGGGCACCTCACAACGTGGGCACTTTAAACAACAGCATTGAGATGACTTACTTTATCAACATTTCTGCAGGAAGTGGGTGGAGGAGTCTACCAGAGGAGGACCACGAGAGGATGAGAGAAGTTATACTGATGTGGGGATTGAGGAGAAGCTGTTCAGCTAGGTGGAGTTAGGACAGAGTGAAAGGAGGAAGAAAGAAGCATTGATGATTTCATGTGCCAGACACGGGATCTCCAATAGCTGGCCACAAGTGTGCAGCTGCACAACAGAGTGTGACTTACAATTATCACAAGTGTATATGGAGAGGGTTCAGGTGCACATTGGTTGTTTTACAGGTGTTCCTTCTGATCCCTAACATTTAGGAAGTTTGCATAAGCATATTACGTTTCAGGTGCTGAGAACGGGGAAAAACTGTTTTATCTGTTTGTCACACACATCTGCTCTGGGGACAGCGTAAAAGCTCTAGTGGAGGTAATTTCTCACCGATCTTCAGGGTGGTGCTGTATACTAACTTCTCTTCTTGTCCTCCCTGAGCAGTCCGGATGATTGACAACCTTACCACATCTGGACTCCACCTGGACCCACCAAGTGTTGTCATCTTGGAGCAGTCACTCCTGAGACTTGCGTCTGAGAAGATGTTTCTTTTTGTTTTCAATTATATGGGATTTGCCTATGGGTGCCCCATCTCTTTATGATTGTTTTTGATTTTCTTGCACCGTTTAGAAAATGTTTTATGTCTTGAACATTTTTTTTTCTTCATGAAGATTTTATATCTTGAAAGTTTACTTGTGTAGCTTAATTTTCATGTATGAGTTAGCTTTTTTCTTCTCATTTAAATTTAACTGCCACTGACTATTTCAATGGCTGATACTTGCAGATAATGGTTGCTATGTGATCCTGCCTGTAGTTAGTGTCTGCCATTCTGATGAATTACAAAGCAGTAGTGTGAGCTTCTCTGTCTGAGAAATGGATTCTTTCAATAAAGAAGTGCTCTTAGAAAGTCTTGTTATTGATATTTTGGTGTTGGCTCTTGATTTTTCATTTCGATATGGTCTTTGTCTTAGATATTTGCAGGTTAGCGTTTTTGTATATTTTCTGTTGATTTTGTCACTTTTTAATTAATATTTTTCATATTTTTATGCATTTTCTGTTATGTTACTAATTATATTGGGTTACTTTAAATGCACCAGCATTTCTTGCACTTTGTGGGTTGAACCCCAGGAAGGGGTACCACCCTGATATTACCACACTTGAATCTTCCCTCTCGCTATTTTGTCCAGAACAAAAAATTGAGAACAGGAGATCTTTGAGTCTGTCGGGGGTTCTTTTTATATGTATTGATATTTTCTTGTTGGATTCTGTGGTTTTTGATTATTTTACATTCTTTCTTTGAATTTTGGTACTGGTTTACCTTTTGGGACTTGCTTGCTTCAGGATTGCAATTTAGGAAACACTCGTTTGCATATTTTCTCCCTTTAAAGCATTTTGTTTGCATTTTTCTTTTTTTGTTTAACAAATACAAATTTATAAAGATTCTTTGTTTGCTCAAGCTGGAGGTTTATGGTAGCCCTCCTCCTCCTTGTGTGAGCTTTTGGTTTATTTTCCAAAATAATACTTCTTTTGCCAGCTCAGCTTGTTTTGGCCCTGCTAGACTGGAAGTCTACTGGTCATAGTTCTGAGTAACTGGACTAGGTAAGCCTCTTCTGCTCATTTTTGGAGACCTCAAACCTATTTTTATCATGTTTTAAAACTCATCATAACAGTCCTAGTGTTTTCACGCTTGTGTTGTAGAATATACTTCTTGCAATATTTTCTGTTAACTATGACAGTTAAGCCCTCCTGTTTAGAAGAATGTACTTCAATGCTCAGCAGTGCCTCAAGTGTAAGACAAAAATTGTCTGTAAGTGCACACTGAATAATTGAATTGGCATCCCCTCACCCCCCCTTAGAGGTTCAAACTTGAGCTGATATACACAGCAACTGTGGCAGAGAGCAAAAGAGAGTGGGGGTCCCAGTGAAATGAAAGATTGTTATTATAAATAAGGAATGGTAATGTGGAACCAACTGCCAGTATGCACCATGCATATGCATAAATTAACTACCCGTAGTCATAAGGCAAGAATGGGAAGGTGCTGGTTTAGCATACCAGTGTGTACTGGCAGGTTTACATTTAATTTTCAATTTTATTCCTCGTTCAAGAGAAAAGTGTTATTTCTAAAAGAATTGTTTATCTTCTGGTTAATGGCTTTAATCATGCAAGCAATGTAGTGTAGTGGTTAAGGCTTTGGACTTCAAACCCTGAGGTTGTGCTACTGACACTGTGTGACCATTGAGACAGTCGGCTGGAGTCCATGCCCAGCTGGCACGCACCTGTACACTATATTCAGGGGGAGCAGCCCTGAACAGTGCAATACCTCCCCCTGGACGCTAGATGGCTGCCCCCCTGGGGTGGAGCAGTGCCTCGGTTTCCCACACGGCTCCCTGTGAATTGGAGTTGGGTGCAGCCCTGTTGGGTCCCACAGGCACCGCCAGGGGGCGCTGTGATTGGGACTCCCGAGCCTATGTGGGCAGCATATACATCACACCTGGAAGTGCAGCCGGAACTCGTGATCAAGCACCTGGATCACTTCTGGGTGGACTATAAAAGGAGCCAGCGACCACCACTCAGCAGCCAGAGTCGGGTGGAGGAGGACAAGGTTGCCTGGGAGGAGTGGTGGTGCCGAGAGGAAGAGAAAAGTGCTTTTGTGCTTTCTTACTTGTGTGCTTGGGACTGTGTTGTGTCTGTGGGTACGGAGAAGGTGTAGCCCACAGATGAAGAAAAATAAAAGTCTATTTATTTTACATGTGCCTCCCGTATCCAATTTGTGTCGGGTCGGGCGCTATATAGCGTCATCTTACACCATGAACATGTAACTTCACCTACCCGTGCTCCAACTGGAAAAACAAAAGAAATATAACCCGTCATGTATCAAATGTTGTAAGTCTTTTATAAATAAATGAAATGATTTCTAATGAGGTAGTTGGTTTGGGCAAAGGACACGTGGCAGGTGTCTGAGCTGTGGATCTTTTGGGCAGTTTGTGCTTTTGTAACTGGAGTTGCATCACTGAATTGGTTCAGTGTAAGAATATCAAAAATGCCCATTCGTGTATTGCCTTCAACTGTAAATTTTGTGTGGTGTATCTCCTGTCTCAGTGCTCTTTACAGTATTTAATTAATCCTAATTTGATGTGACACGCTGGAGGGACTATGTCTCCCGGCTGGCCTGGGAATGCCTCGGGATTCCCCCGGAAGAGCTAGAAGAAGTGGCCGGGGAGAGGGAAGTCTGGGCATCTCTGCTCAAGCTGCTGCCCCCGCGACCCAACCTCGGATAAGCGGAAGAGGATGGATGGATGGATGGATGGATGGATAATTTGATGTGTTTTTAAGAACATTAGAACACTCTAGATGAGAACAGGCCATTCAGCCCAACAAAGCTCGCCAGTCCTATCCACTTATTTCTTCCAAAAAAACATCAAGTCGAGTTTTGAAAGTCCCCAACGTCTTACTGTCTACCACACTACTTGGTAGCTTATTCCAAGTGTCTATCGTTCTTTTGGTATAATGGTAATGTGTTTGGGAAAAGTGTAAAGCTGATGGTTAAAGAAAATGTTGTGTTGTTTATAGGAAATGATACTGTTTGAGTCTAAGACTCTATGTTAGCCCACCATATTAACGAAGCAGCAATTCTGAACAAATTAGCAGTTGCATATTTTGATAACAAAACACCAGGTTGAAAAAGGTGATCAAGAAAGAAGCATTCGTTTTCCTCTTTGAGTTGGTGACATAATCAGACCTCCCAATTCAACAAGGGCTCTTATAATATAATGTGAAATGAAGAAATATAGATTTACACTTTGAAAGTGCATTATTTTTTACTTTTAAAGACAACAACAAGGCCAAGGCTTTTATCGTTGCAAAGTAGCAGTAAATCAAATATTCTACCCTTGGAAGTTGACCACAAAAATAAGACAACTGTTTTTCCCTCTTGCATTACATGGCGTCTTTTGAATCAGAAGGCTGGTATTTTATACATTTCAGCTTAACAAAGTCTTCTCACAGCCTGGAGATTCTGTCAGTGTTAACAGTAATTTCTAATTTGTTACTTTGATGGTTTTAATCAGACAAGTAATTTTGTGTGAAAATAAACAGAACCAAATCATCATTCAAAAATTTCAATTGAAAAAGAGTATAAAACCTGATATACTTACTTAAGTTGAGAATTAATTCTGTTTCTTCCTTCCACAAATGCTGTTATTGTCAGTTTTATGAGGTGTAGTACACTGAGGTGCTTGCCTGGTAATGTTACCTTAGCAACAAATTTAGCTGAAAAGAAAAAGCAAAAAAAAAAAAAGGCAGTAAACTGTAAAAGAAAATTGATATCTTGAAAATAAGAAGTCAGGCCAATTTTCCTTACACACACTAATTTGATGTACTTTATATTGCAGGAACGCAAGCTTGTAAATCTGGAATCTAGCAAATTAAAATGCTGCTTTTGTAATAGAATGCTTCATTATGTTCGTATATGTTTGTTTGTACAAAGTCATTTTTTTTGATATACCAGTAGTGCTCTGTCATTTTCAAATGTAGGTCTTTAAGAACAATAGACAACATTCACACAAATCACTTCGGGTTCAGCAGGGATATTTTGAGTTGCTAGGCAACCTTCTTCTTTACTGGGCAGATTTTTGAAAACACCTGCGCACTTCTATAAATTAGTAAAGTTGTGAGTAAGTTGTCCGTGGTGTGTAGTGAACATTTGTAAAGTGTAAATAAGCAGAAGTTGGTATGCAGGTCTAACCTCCATGGCAGCAACTGCTTCAGCGTCAGCTGTTGTGCTGTTTGTAAAGAAAACTTTCTTTGGAACTGGACAGATCGCCGGTTTCATACTCAAGGTTTGATTTGTCCAATCTTTGCAACCCCTTGAATATTTTGAGCAGAGAGTTCAATTATTTACTTAGGAAACAATACACAACCTCACTGGCTGGATTCAGAATACCCTGCATCATCACCTGCAGCCTGTTTGCTTGTTCTACTGTAAAATGTCAGAGTCATTTTTTTCCAGATTTATTTGTCAACGCTACATCAGGTGCATGTTTATTTTTAGCAGGATTTTAATATAGACAAGTAACATAATGGAAATATGCAATCATTTTAAGAGAAGTATGACTGCAGTGAGTCCCTACTGTTAATTCTGCATGTGTGTATCACATTCTACATAAGGATATAGTAATGGAAAGTCAGAGAATATCTTTTACTGACTCATATCTGTTTATATATCTTAGCCTCTACTATGTAACAGTTGTTTAATTTTCCAGAACCTTTAAAGAAGTTATTCCTGACTTCCACCTTTTATTATTTTTTGTATATTTTCACAGTCCTAAAATATGTCATTTACAACAATGTCCACACTATTTCGTTTTTACTTAAAATGCAGACACAACAGTGCTCTGCTTTAGCCTTTCATTCACACTACCCCTTAAAATTTTAACCCTGGAAAACAAAGACTTTTTAAAATACTCTCCGGAGCCGGATATTTCTGAAAATTTGTTTGTGTTTATTATGTGACCCTTCCCTGATTGGATGCTGCTCATTACCACATCTCGTTTCCTTCATGGAAGAAAACCAAAATCCAATATGGCAGACACAGAGGAATTGCCTTCTATGGTGCTTGTTGTGTTGCTTCTCTGTATGCATTGTAACAAAAGGCGCTATATAGGCGCCTGATCTGACACAGATTCACAGTGGAGGCACGTATAAAATAAATAAACTTTTATTTTTCTTCACCTGTGGGGCACGTCTTTCCCGTAATCCCCACAGGCACAACACAGTCCCAAGTATAATACAAACACACCAAAACACCACACTCCTCTCTTTCTTCCACCACCACTCCTCCTAGGCAACCTTGTCCTCCTCCACCCGACTCTGGCTGCTGAGTGGTGGTTGCTGGCTCCTTTTATTGGGCACCCAGAAGTGCTCCAGGTGCTTGATTGCCAACATCCAGCTGCACTTCCGGGTGTGGCGAAACTAGTGCCTAGAAGGGGCTGGCAGCTCCTGCTGCAGCACGCCCTGGCGGTGCCTGCGGAACCTAACAGGGCTGCACCAAACTCCAACCCCCATGAAGCCCTGGGGGAGTCTGAGGCACTGCTGCAACATAGGGAGGCTGCCATCTAGCGTCCAGGGGGAGATGTTGTGTTTCCCATGCTTGTTCCCCTAGGTACATATGCTGCAGGGGCGTCCTGGCCGGGCATGGGCCCTGGCCATCCGTCACAGTATCTTAATTTTTGTTTTTCATATTCACCATGTTATACAGTATATTAGTGCATGTTTGTTTTATAGTTTTTGCATTATATTTCATATTTTTATGTGTTTTCTGTGATATTTGTAATTACGTACCATTTTTTTAAAAGCCGTGATGTTCCTTGTGTTTTGTGAGAGGATCCTGAAGAGGTGTAGCCTCAGTCCTTTTCAGCTCTCACCCCGGCTATTTAAGGCCACAAACTCAAATCAGTGGATCATTGGGTTTCTGTTTGTGAGTATTGCTATTTTTCAATGTTTTTTTCTGGCTTTCTTGATCTGTTTTGCACTGGTTAAAGGATTGTGATTTCTGGATTTTGTATTGTTTGCTGTAGGACTGCCTTTTAGGCAGCTCCTTTTCACATATTCTTGCTCTTGATTGTGTTTTCCTATTTAATCAATTAAATCTTTTATTTATAAAGATCTTTGGTTGCCCTTCTGTACACAAGCTGAAGGTTTATGGTCATCCTGCTTCTGGTGAGTCTTTTGCTATATGTTGAGACTTTTCTTGTTATTTTGCCCTGTTTGGGGTCTGCTTGGCTGGAAGCCTGCAGTTAGCAGTTTTGAAGCTAGCCGGATTTGGGGTGAGTCTCCTTTGGCGGGCTGTTTAGGTTGTGGCCCTGCCTTTATGGTCCTTTTAGGAGGCCTTACACCCATTTTGCTTTAGTTGGGACTCCTAATCACAAAACACCTTTGCTGTTCTCAGTGTGTAAATGCAAGCTGAGCAATAAATGACCACGTAGTGTGGAGGCCACTTTCTCTTCTTGTTTCCGCCGATGTGTGCATGGCCAATGTAGACGAACAGCTACTTCACATGCCTTTCTGTGTTTTTAGTACGGACAGAGATATTTTTGTGAATGTTGCGAAAACATTCTGATGCTATTGTGAATTTTGACATGAGGCCAGTATAAGTGATTCTCAAAGGGTAATCTACAGGTAGGATGTTCCACAGATGTTTCATAATATTCTTATTGACCAAAGAAAATCTGTTATAGTGCTTCTGGGTATACTGGATTGTGAAAAATATACACATCCATATTGAAAACTGTTGAGGAAATGTTCCTTTTAATGCCTTTATGTCTATGCCACTTCCAGTGCCACTCAGTCATTTTGAAGAGCGAGACTATACAGTACCTTAGTGGCAATTCTAACGTTAGTCTGGGCTGGATGCCACAACACTTGAGAAGATATATTAATTACATTCAATTTGGAAGCTAGAAAGGAGACTAGAGTGTTGGAGGAAATCAATATTATATTTTATATATATATATATATATATATATATATATATATATATATATATATATATATATACAGTGCATCTGGAAAGTATTCACAGCGCATTACTTTTTCCACATTTTGTTATGTTACAGCCTTATTCCAAAATGGATTAAATTCATTTTTTTCCTCAGAATTCTACACACGACACCCCATAATGACAACGTGAAAAAAGTTTACTTGAGATTTTTGCAAATTTATTAAAAATAAAAAAATTGAGTAAATATACATACTATATATATATATATATATATATATATATATATATATATATATATATATATATTGTAAAGGATTGCCCGGCCACAGACAGACACGACAACGAAGTGTCCACCACACACACGTTTATTTAACATCCGCCATATACAATATTTACAAATCTGCAGTCCTTGGTCCTCTCGGCCACCTCCACTCCTGCCATGCAAGCTCTGTCCGTCTTCCACCCGACTCCGGCTCCCTGATTGGAGTGATTGGAGTGAGGCAGCCACTTTTATCTCGTCCCGGATGTGCTCCCCAGTGTGGCGGAAGTGTTGCCCTTGCACCCAGAAACACTCCGGGCATAAACTATCCGTGGTCTGTCAGCACTTCCTGGTGTCCCGGAAGTGCTGTCCCCCAGGGAGCAAGGACCGGCCGAGTGCCCAGGGAAAAGAAGCGGCGCTCTCCTGGTTCCTCCTTCCTCCAGGCATCCTGGCGGGGCAGGGTTCCTGGCCATCTATCATTATATATATATAGATATAGATACAAGCAGAACACATACTGTCAAAGAGAACCCTTGCATCCTGAATTAAAAATCCTAATCCAGTATAAAACAAAGAACTCAACTTCAATACAAAACGTGTTTGAACTAGTATCTTCTATTTGACTATACAGTATAAACAATCAGACTGGCCAAATTAAAACGTGTGTATACAAGAGCTTACTTTCAGAGTTTGTCACAAGAATTAGAAAAAAAGGGAGCAAGAAAAAAATTTAAATTTCAGAAACAAAGTGTTAAGTAATGGGAGATTTGAGGCAAAGTTTCTGAAATCTTGGCCTGTCATTAACTGTGAGGAGTTTACATGTTCTCTCTTTGTTTTTACCTTCCACCTTTCAATAGTGTGTTAGATTAAGTGGCATCTCTAAACTGGAGCAATATGAATAGGAGTAAATGCATGCAGAACAGTGCCCTATGATGAACTGTCATCACATTCGGAACTGGTTCTTATACTGAGCCTTTGGCCTCTAAGCAAGCCAGAAAAACTGAAGGATAGATCCTAACATGGAAAGTTAAGTTTTTACATTAAACCTAATTTTGCAACTCCCTCTTTCTTGGACTGGGCCTTGGCAGCCACAGCCTACCTGGAAACAACTTGGCATAAAGCAGAAACAGTTTTGGAGCACTTAATTAAACACACACTGGCATCATCTCAGTTTACAGTAGAAGCACCAATCCACAGCATGCCATTCAATTGGGTCACACAGAGGGCTTCAATGGAAAAATCCAATGGAAATGTAAGCAATCTGATATGGCTAGCACATGACTTTGTCCATATTTACCAAACTATAAGCATGATGTGTGCATTTTAATCTATTTGAAAGGAAAATCTATATTAAAATGAAATTCTCTTTTTATGTAAAAAGCATACAATATTTGGACATTTTTGGGTTAAATCTGAAAAATTAATTAAGGAATCAGTTCTTCTGTAACATTTCTTTTTCATGGTTTGTTTTATTTAAGATGTTAAAATTAGAAGTAGTAATGTGCACCTTCTATTTTTCTGCTAGTTTAGTCTTGGAGTTCACAGCCCAGCTCATAAAATGAAGGTGCCAATTCAAAACTTAATAAAAGTAAAAAGACATCCTGATGATTTAAATAAAGGCATAAAATATAATCAAAGTTTATTTGTAATCAGAATTTAGCTGATAGCATTTAAAATATTGACATTTTAAATGGTCAAACCTTAGAATTGAGCTCAAAATTCAAAAAAGTATTTCTTTCAAAGTCCTTAATGCATATACAAAATGTTGTGAACTTTTAAGCAGTGGAATAACTGGTGTTCGAAACTCTGAACTTGAAAAGCTCGAGACTGAATAGTTGGAACTCACCTGAAAGACAAACAAGCGCAAGTTGCCCACAATATTTTCTAGGGATCAGTCCATTCTTCAGTTACACTGTCCACTACATTTTGATTACAAACACACAAACATAGACTTATAGACACACATCTTTCCATAAATGCTGAAAACATATTTTAGGAATATTAAAATATGTTCTTCTGTTGGAATTTTTCATGAATGCAGTATCTTCTCCATGTATTAAAATATTGAGAAAGTAAAACTCCCAATGAATTAGTGATATGGGACAGAAGAACTCTGACTAAGCAACACTGTCCACTGTCAATCGTTTGCTGTTATTATGAAGATTTTTAAATTTCATTTTATATCAAGAATTATATCACAAGTTTCTCTTTTTTATTAATTATGAGTTTTCAGCATGCAATCTAATCTTCTTGACATCCAAAGAATTTTTAATTCCAAATTTGCTATACAAGATTAAGATAAATTAGTTATTTTAGAAATTAAATTAAATTAGTTATGTGAGAAAAAGAGTAAAACAGAAACTTTAAAGATCTTAAAAGTACCGAATAATGAAACATACAACACAAGAAATTTGGAAGATGAATCACTGCATGATCCATATGCACTTACGATTCCTGCAAGGTAAGCACTTCCACCCCAGACATGGGAAGGGATGCTGCCTCTAACTTCCTCTTCCTTTCTGTCCACAACTCTGAGGGACAAAGCCCAGAAGACATCTCACCTCTATTCCAGGGTGGCTTCAGAAACCCAATCCCTTCCAGGGGTCGAGAACTATATATACAGACCATTCACAGGAAGTGGTTGTTCATTTTGGGACCTACAACTAAAAGAGCCAGAAGTCCTGTACCCTAGCTGAGAAAAGGTAGGCTCTGAATCGTGGTGATAGCTGTGTGTTTTGTTTACTTGGTTTCTTTTTTTTGTTACAGAACTAAACAAGGTTCACCTGGAGTTACCCCAGCTTGAGCTGTTGTTTGAGCAGTTTTTCACACTTCCTTAATTTTCCTTCCCCTTTTGAAGGTGCCTTTCAGGTTACAGAGCTAAGATGAACTTCAAATGCACACATTAGTCCCAGCAGTGTGACAATTGCTCCATCAGATGCACAGAGCAGACATTTCTTACGCACAGTAGACACAGAGGAATGCAGTAACTCATATTACTATTCCTTTAGCTGTGACCTGAGACCAATTTGCATTCTGAATTAAAAGGACATCTTGAAAACCTCACCTGAATGGCAGCATCTTGAATTTATTGCAACAGCTTGTGTCAAATGAATACGGAATTTAATTATTCTGTAGACAAGAAAATGATACCCTCTGCATAAATTTGTTCATTTTTTTGTCCACACCTTAAGACAAAGTGGAAAGCTGGGGGATTCTCATCATAGTTTAATTTATAAAAATGAATTAAGTGATAACATGACAACTGCCCCATCCCCTGTTAAAGTTGTGGCTAAACACAGCCATCTGTTATCTTAAAGAAAGACTCTAAATTTTAATGGGCTTTTATCAGATGATGAAAGTGCTTTTCGTGTACGGAAAACAAAGTATTCACTATTCATATTGATAAACATGCACTGTTGCTCCTTTATCATCTTTTGCCCTTTTAACAAGATTTTATTCAGTAATGGGTTTATTTATAAGGAGAAATATGTGAACTTGACCAACTATGACACTATGTGATATTATAATCAAGTTAAGATCTCTATATTATGATATATTTACCATGTATAAAAGGAACTAATGTTTATTGAATATGACTTAAGATAACAGTGTAAGAAAGATAGCACTTTACCTTTTTTTATAAACTAAAGTCCTGTTATAACCATTATGCAGGACAGAACTGAATATAGTGCAAGGAGTAGGCATGCTTTTAGCTACTATGTCCTGGGGAGGAAAATTGTGCTGAAACATTACTTAAATAAAGTTCAAGTTCTTTCTATTCAAATAGCTTCATGCTATTTGTTTTACTACTGCTCAGCTGAAACCTTGAATCATGAAGGAAATATTTAGATGTGATATGAGGGGGACCCTTGTGGCAGCACTCCACACCCAGAACACACACACACACACACACACACACACACACACACACACACACACACAAGGATTTTATTTCTATTGCAGACCAGACTTGTGTAAATTCTTTGATTTGTGTCAATGTCCAGGTCTTTATAGCTTGTATATTTGCTACCCAGTAATAGAACTGAAAGTTAGGTAGAGCCATACGGCCTTCTGATTTAGGTCGTTGTAGAGTTGCTCTTTGGATGCGTGGATGTTTTGAATTCCAAATAAATGAGGTTATGATTGAGTCTAATTTCTTAAAAAAATGATTTGTTAATGTATGTGGGGATGCTTTGAAATAGGAAGAGAAGCTTGGGAAGGATAGTCATCTTAACAATGTTGATTCTCCCTGCTAATGGAAGATGGATGATGTGGTAGAAATTTAAAATCTTATTAAAGAAAGAAACATCCCTAACATGACAAATCAGTTATCAGGCAGGAGGAAAGCTGTTCATTGTATCTTTTAATTACTCCTCGGAAAAAATGCCTTAGAGGGAGCATTCTTCAAAAGCAGTCTGTTACAGAATGGTCAGAATGATCAGAGAAACAAAGAATTGAGGTTCATTTTATAAACTGTTGAATTTACATACAGTGTCAATCAACACATACATTTACTCTGGTTGGTCTGTTGGTTTACAGCCAAATGATTTATATAAAATAAAAGTCTGTTATATTCTGATTCTTCTTATACCTTTTGAGTTGAGCCACCACCCTTGAAATTTCTCTGCATATAGTAATTGTCCATTCTGGTTGTTTTTCTGGAAAGCTGCTGATTTCTTAGTCATCTCTTAGTCATCTTTCAGTACATTTTGTTGTTCACTTGACCTTTATATGGTTTCCTGATATGCCTGAAAAGGTTTCTGACATTTATTAACCCTTTATTCTATTTCTTTACGATGAATGCTACGTTACCCTAAAATTATTCTTCCACAAGGGTAGACCATCTATTCACATGTTGTTTAATTTAATTGATGCAAACAGCAAAATTTTGTTGAAAAGGAGCTTTATATTTGCTTGTGATATTTACCCCTAGATATTTAAATTGGTCTGTTAAAACAAATGGGAAAGGATCCAGTCTGACACTGTGAGCTAGAGAATTCACTGGAAAGAGCATACTTTTATTCAAATAGATTTTGAGTCCAGATATCTTTTGAAAATCTCTAATGCTTTTAGGACTGCTGGCACAGAATTTTGTGGGTCAGATATATTCAGTACCATATTAACTGCATATAGTGATATTTTCTGTTCAAGTCCTTCTTTGCCAATCCCCTTTATCTCTGATGCATTTCAAAAGTAGATAGCCAATGCTTCAATGGCGACTGCAAAGATCAAAGGTGATAAGGGGCATCCATGTTGAGTACCACATTCTAGTTTATTAGTAGTCTGAAATAATGCTTTTAACTGAAGCTGAGGCTCCTGGACTAGTATAAAGTAATTTGATCCATGCACATATGTTTGGGCCGAACCCAAACATGTGTAATGTGGTGAAGTAAGTAGTCCCATTCAAACATATGAAAATTCTTTTTCTGTATCTAAAGATAATAAGATCTCTGGGGTGTTAGACTTAATGGGTGAAAATATTATATTAAACAAATGTCGAAGGTTAGAAGTTAATTGTCTGCCTTTAATAAATCCGGTTTGGTCCTGTGATATTACAGAAGGAAACACTTTTGCAATCCTTCTAGCTAGAACTTTGGAGAATATCTTAACATCGTTATTCGGAAGAGAGATCGATCTCTATGATGCACATTGCAATAAGTCCTTATTTATCTTAGGAAAGATAGTAATTAATGCTTGGCAAAAAGTTTGAAGTAGAATTTTTTGTCTTTAGCTTCTATAAACGTTGCTAATAATAGTGGAGCTAACTTATTTGATTTTTTTTTTATAAAATTCCACTGGGTAACCATCAGGGCCGGCTGGTTTCCCACTTTGAAGTTGGTTTATAGTATCTAGTAATTCTGAAAGTGTCAGATCTTTATCCAGTTCCGCAGCACTAAGAGTATCTAGCTGTGGTATCTGTAAGGAATCAAGAAAGTCATTAGGTGGTGCCTTATCTTCTTTAAACTTAATAGAATATAAGGATTTATAGTACTCTCTGAATGTGTAGGTTATACTTTTATGGTCAATAATTTTTTCTCTGTCTGTGTTGTTAATTACTGTTATTGCATTACGATCTTCCTGCTTGTGGATTTGTTGGGCTAAGATCTTGTTGGCCTTCTCTCTGTGTTCATAATAAAAATGTCACAATTTAAAGATAAGCTGTTCCATTTCTTTAGTAGTCAAGAAGTTAAATTGTGATTGCAAAACCTGCCTTTTCCTATGAAGTGCCTCACCTGGAGACCTGCTGTATTCTAGATCTATTCTAAGTCTGGGTTCCTACATGACTCTAGCAGTAAAACATGCAGCTGTGACATGGATAACAGAAACTGGTCTAGAAGTCAGAAGCAGCTTGCTACCAAGGAGTGGTTGTGAGAACAAATGAAATCACCAATTCAGGAATAACTGGAAATAAAAAGATAATGGTGAAAAAAGATAAGAAGTGACAATGCTCCCTTAGAATGACACTGATAGCATTAGATTCTTAAATGTTGAAGAACCCACTATTATGCTTTCTAAGATCTTCATCCATTTCTTTCTTTCAAAAGCTCTTTTTATTTTTATTTTTCAAAAATCCACTGTCAATCCCTGCATGGTAGTGGCAGAGTTCTCACAAGAGTACCTTGTCTTTACTATATTGTTTAAGGTAACATGGCTCCTGTGTTGTCATCTGCACCCACAGTATGCCTGATGATTTCAATACAAATGCCAAGAAAATCAAAATAAGGAAATCTATAAAACAAGACAATAAAATAAATTGGACATAATGTAAAGAAATGATGGGGAAAACACCTTTTAGATATTGGATATTGTGTGTTTTGTGTAACTTTTTTATGTTGCCAGAAGATAAATTCCATGTTTGCTTTAGTTAGCCTTGACTTCATTCACCATACAAGGACAAAAGGACAAAAGTCAATTTATAAAGTCTGCAAGTTGTGAAGGTGCATTGGTGCTCATCCATGATGTTTTGCTTGGTCTTACTCATTGGAAAAATTAAGAACACTGCTTTCCTTTTCTTTTGGCTTCTTAAAGTAGCACAGGTTTGTGTCCTTATACCTTTCAAATGCCATTAGAGTTCTCTGTTGCCAGTCCCACCAGTGTTGACAAATAAAAAGTATGCAATGCCACAACAGTGCAGTTCTGGTTTTTCAAACTTTGCATGACTGACATAAGTGGTGGTTTTCATTTAATTATCAGAGCACAGATTTGTCTCCTAATGGGCACCTGTCTTTTGCAACATCCCACTCAAAATACAAACTAACTTATATAAGCTTAATTTACAAGGGATTTGGGAAATTCACAGTATACAGCTTTCAGTGCTTTGAAAATGCACTGACAAATATTTGCAGTAAGTGTTCAGCATGATATGAAATTATTACAATATGGTGCATTTGACATAGAAATCAATAAAGATATCAAATTTGAATCTCCCCACATTAGATATCATCCATATAACACTTTAATATCAATTCCTGTTTGACTGTAAGACTGTTGAATTAGACAAAGATGATAACAGACATTGAAGCATAATTTTAAAACATGTAAATTAAAAAATGTAGATGAATCCTGTGAACATCCTTCTATATTCAGTAAAGCATGGTCAGTTTTATGTTTCCATAATCCTGCACACACACAAAGTCTCCACACAGTTAGTTATAAATGTATATTTTTCCTTAGAACTACCTGAATTCATCTAGATATGAACTTAAAAAGCTGTGGCTCAGAGATTTCGGCCTATGGTGACTTCAATATGCCCCTCACCAGATGACAAATTCAGGAGTGATTTATTTCTACTCTGACCAGCTCTCTCCAATTCATCACGCACATTCTTAATGGTATTCAGATCTGGATGGGACCACTGAATTAAGTATAAACTTTATCTTTTTTGTTATTCTTCCCCTGCTGCCAGACCAGGAGCTTGAGTCATATGTCAGCACAGTTGTTTAAGGTTTAAATGGTCATGGACACACATATTTAGCAAATTATAAGGACTGCATATCTGAGTTAATATAGCAATATCATGTCACAAGTGCTGTTCTGATACCCTCAATGTAGAAGGAGGACTGTTAGTAAAGCAAATAGTATCACTGAAAGAACAGACATTTTTATAATACACTAGGGGGGCTCTGCCTCCTGCTTGCTTCGGGTTTGGTTAACCAGATATACAATTTAAAGAGATTGTTATTTTTATTCATTTTTTATTTCTTGATATTTGCCAGTAATAAAGCTGTAATGAATGAGTTATTTCATTCCCCCAACCCCCCGCCTGGGTTGCTAGTGCCGTGCTGCATGATCTGCATGTCACACTGCACGACGATCATTTAAAAGCCTGTACAGCAGCTGTCCTTTTGTCTCACAGGATGTTAATGTGTCTCTGAGAAATTGTTTGTAAGTAGGGCATGATGTGCAAGTAGTCTCCCAGGACTTCAAAGTGTTTTCTGTGCAGGTAGTCTCGTGGGACTTCAAAGTGTCTTCTGAGAAGATCCGAGAAGACCAGCTGTGCATGTGTACCACGCCAACATTTTTTTAATTCTTTACGACGTTCTACTTTGTCATCTACTCTTTGTCTTTTATTTCTGGCCCCAGGCGTGGTTAAATGTCTTTCTCGCAGGACATATAACGCTGCTTGCATTGTGAAGGGGGTGGGGGGACAAACACTGTGTATTCTGCTTGTCGCGCTGCTTGTTGATCATTTAAAAGCCTGTACAGCAGCTGTCCTTTTGTCTCACTGCCTTGTCTCACGTGACATCAAAATGTCTTCCGAGAACATCACGTCTCGTCTCCCTCCCAAGATTTTTTTTTTTATAATAGAGGGATAAAGTCACAATTCTTCTTGCCACAAGTAGCTACTGTAATATGTGATCATTGCATATTGTTTTTTTCATTTTTCTAGTTTATACTTGAATAAGGCATGTTACATACATATTAAAGTCTAGATAGAGTAATGTAAGAGTGCTGTAGACAAAGCATGCCATTTGAGTGTTTATAGTGGAAACTGCGAGATGAAGAGAGTCATTGGGAATCACCAAACCCTTACACTTGATAAAAGAACATGGCTACTCTAAGATAAGACTGTGTGTTGGATTACTTGGAAGGGCTTTAGTTGGGGATCTGAACTCCACGGATTGGTGTTTGCCTTGTGTCTAGTGGTGCTGGCTCTCAGCAACTCTCTTAATGCAACAGCAGATTCAGAAAATGTATTACTAGATGCATGTTTGATTGATGGTTGATTACTAGTTGCTGCTGTTCATCCTAATGTGTGCAGTTTGGAAAACAAGGGAACAGAGAACAACTTTTATAATAATTAAAAATGGGTTGTTTGCCACAATGCAAGAGAGAAATATCTTATTATGCACATTGTGACATATGCAGATCTCTTCAGTGTGCTTTGAAGTTGCTGTAAATCAAGCATTTATCAAAAGCTCTGATAATAAAGAATGCAATGTCATGCCATTTATTAGTAAGACATAAATCATAGACACTCAATGTTACCCTTCAGACTCCAAATTTATCATGTGGAGCATCATTTTTTCAGTAGGCAATATTTTTACAATGACATTTTTCTGGAATCATCAGCAGCAATCTAATTTTTCATGTTACATAAAGAACTGTTTACACAACCATTTATCATGGAAAAAAACCATAATAGTTCATACTTAAACATAAAACAGAACAAACATAAAGGGAAAGTTATTGTAATTTTGCACTTATTTTTTACAGTTCAGACAGTTGTTAGGGATTATATTTGTACTTTGTACATTCAAATATTTACTAAATCCAGACAATATTCATAAGTTGTAATGGGGAAGGAAAAATAGCACAGCAATATTAGGAATCATTTCATGCAATAAAATGAAAAATAGCCCCAGAGCTGAGACTTGGTCTTGATTTTCATTTGGTGTATATTCTGTTTAAACTGTGTCATGCATGTCGTAACTGTATTTATAAGTGGCTCTCTAATGGCTAAACACATATAGAGTTTATAGAGTTTTTGGCTGCATCTAAACAAACAAAAAAATATTTTATAATTTTATCTTTCAAATAGTGAAAAATATTCCAAGACACAGATATACCCTTTTTTGTTGTGTTTAAGATATTATTTTGCAGCTTTCGTTATTAATCCTGATATTAATTCCTGTGTTTTATTTATTATTTTATTCAGTCCAGTCTTTTTCTAATAACGTGTGTATTTGCTTCCTTATGTTAAGCCTAAAGGACCAGGGCCACCTAGTGATGCAGTTGGGGAACTGGGCATCATTTTTGATTATTGCCTTTAATTTGTGTTACCTTCTGAAGTTTTAAATATCCTGGCGTTGACCCCGTTCTGTTGTTTTGAAGTACCAAGTACTTATTTGGATCTGTTTACTGTTCCTATTACACATAGTCACAAACATGGCAAGAAAGGGAATTTAGGTTAAAAAATGTTCCCCAAGACAGGCCAGGACCTTAACTGGCCAGACATGATAAGGCTCACACCAAATCAGCCAGCCACTAACTACCACCTGCAGGCTTTGGCCAAAAACAGAAAAATGGCTTTAGAAGGTAAAAAATTCAATTCAATCCCACATTTTACAAAATACCTCACAAGGAAGAGAAACAGTAAAAACTCTGACCTGTAATATTTATAAAAGAATATATTGAAAGACATCAAAAAACAGACAATATAACAAAAATGTTCAAAAGAGCAGAAAGGAGTTACCTAAAAGGGAATTCAAAGCTAAAGGTAAGTCCCAATACACTTAACTGAAGGCAAACATCCAGAACCAGAGGCAGAATAATAGAGAAAACCAGAAAATCCAAACAGAAAACAATACTTACAAAAACTCCTAACAAACTCAATGAACCAATTCTGAATCCTTCCCTTTGGCCAACATACTACCCCCTGAAGGTAGTAGCAAAGAGGAGACTTTCCTTCTTTTTAATTTTCTTGCTTTATAGTCATTCCAGTGTGTGTTCAGACCAAAGTGTGTATGTATAATTATTTATTTTCTTATCTACATGTATATGAATTTATTATAATAGGTTGTATATCTATCTATATATCTAAAGCCAAAAGTAGGACCCACCAAAGATGACATCATGGTGGCTCTGCCTCATGAAGCTCCACCCACAAAGTAAAAGAAATAGTTGTAAAATTAAAAGAGATAAAACACATATAACAAATGATAAGCAAAGCTAATATAACATAAACATATGAAAAAATAACTCAAAATTAACAAAAAATATATAATAAAAAACAGAAAATTAATATAAGTCAGAGAATAAAACCTGGATGTAACAGAACAGTTGCAAGATTTGACTTTTTAGGCAAAGTCTGTTTTATTCCTTTTTTGTACTGGCCTTGCTTTTCTTGTTCATTTTTGAATTCTTTTGAATAAATCTTTAAATATTAAAGGATCTTTGTTTTGTTTGTCTATGGACCACAGGTGTTATGGTTTTCCTCTCCTCCTTTTGTAGACATTTTGAACTATAAAAGCCTTTGCCCAATTTTTGACCCAGTGCAACCTGCAGTCCTGTCTTTTGAGTTTTAGTGTACGTTGTCTGAGGTGGTGAGGCCTGCTATTTAGGTGCAGACTTGTGTTGCAGTTCAGGGATGTTTTTTGGGGTTTGTTGAGGCCACAACTGACAGGAAGACTTCCCATAAACCACATATGGTGCATTGCCCTAGGTAACTCTTGTGAAGATCTGAAAAACAAGCTAAGTGATTGCTTCACCCACCTGATCGTGTACAGCCAGCATGAGCACCTGTCCATTTTAAATTACTCCCAATGTGCACAATCACCAGAATACTGAAAACAAAAACAAACCAAAACATAAAGCACAAAGTTAAAAAAAATCAAAACAATGTCCACAAGTACAACTAAAAAGGAGAAAAGGAATTAGCTAACAAGAAGATACTGTATCAAAAGAAGAATTCTGGCTTTTATAAAAAGATTATTAGAGCTAGCAGTCATTGCACTGTCTGAGGTAACATGATAAAAAGAACTAGCAGAAGGTTAAATAACAAAATGTTTTTGGAAATGGCAGAGATTAAAGTTAGGAGAAGACAGGAAGATAATCACAGTCATTTAGTAGAGTTAGCATGCAGAAATGGTTAACGACCTTTCAGCAAGTTACTAGAGCAAAACCAGACCTAAAAATCATGAATGAGTCAAAAGCAGTAATTTTGATTTTGTTTTTGCTTGAAGTTTGAACGCTAGTCTCCTCAGAAAATCTTCCCTTTCGCTTTGATGCTTTTAAAAGCCCATAGCATGCTCTGTCTAACAGCCACATAACTGTTGGCCTGATGATTTTTCCCATGGAAAACACCCTCATCAATAGAAAAACATGTATACAAATTGTCAATGAACTGACGTCATTTGGAAAATGATAACAAATCAAAACAATCAGAAATAATAACATATTGGAACAAAAAGAGTACTGCAAAAATTAAAACCTAAATGTGCTTCTGACACAACTCTGCTTCTGTAGTAGGTGAAAATGGCTACCAAGCCACTGGAAATGAGCCTAATGTGTCACGTGAACATGCTTCATGAGACCACACACCAACCATGTGACCATACCCAATGGCTCATGTGACAATCATGATATAGTGATTTCCTGCCTCAATAACAATGAAACCTCAACAAAGTATATAAAGTGTAAAACAAAGAAAATAAATCAAACAAAGCACAAACCCCAGCAGAATATTTTAAGACGATGGCTCATACTATTGCATTTTGGGGTCTGAGTTGTACAAATGAAATTAACAGACTGTTCTTTTTCCAATTGCAGAAACAGTTCTGTAGTCTTTCTAGACCAGATGAAACAAAAAAAAAAAAAGATGTGATTTTTTTAAAAATTAAAAGGCATCTTCTTCAGAGCTGTTCTTTTGAGGAAGGGTGGAGACGCTGCAACCAGACAGACTTGAAAGGCAGAAGAACCACAGTCAGGGAAAGGCTGTTTGAATTAAAGAAACAAGCACTTCCCAAGGCTTTTACTACCATAACATATAAGACTTGTGTGTTTAGGCTGCTAATGTGCTGCTGACCCTGTATCTTTCCGACTTAAGTTTGTAAGAAAGTGTGTTTTCTTTGCAACTAAACCACCTGCAGAAAGCAAAAGTATAGCTTTCTCCAATGTATGCATCACAATATACATTCATCAAAATGGTGCATCTTTATTGTAATTCATGTTGTTGTTCTTACCTTACAGATTTGCAGTTATCAATCATGCACTTTTAGTGATATTAGGCACTATTGGAACTTGGGGCAGAATCTAAAGACATCGTCCAGATTACATGATCAGATATTCGATAACAGATAAGCCATTGACACTTCAGAATAAGAAGTTGTACCAAGTATTGTATTGTCACTGCACCAATGGAAATAACAACATATACTTTTTATTACACTGTGAAGATATAATAACTTCAATATAATAATTTCTCTTCTACCATTTGGTGTGAAATCACAAAGTCATCTGTAATTAAGCAACACAGAATCCTTTTTAAAGCTACTTGTTCCACACAAAACGACAGTACTGTTGTAATAGTTGGACACTAATCATCTTGTTCTGCCATAGTTTGACTACACAATGGTTAACACTATCACATAAATCCAATTAAACCTTCGTGGGGCTTCACTGTTTCCCTATATCATCTGAATTGGGGTGATAAATGGTGCAAATATTAAGATTATTTAGATGAGATTCAGCTTTTAAGTGAATACAACTGTGTAAACAAGACTATTATAAAACTCATAAAGGAATGCTAGTGTTATTTTTTGATTACTAGGGGGCTCTGCCCCCTGCTCGCTTTGCTCGCCCACCTCTGGGTTTGGTTTACCAGATATACAATTTAAAGAGACTGTTATTTTCATTGGAATTGTTACATATGCATTATTTTCACTTTTACTTTAAAACTTTTATAAAAACAATACTTGTCCTTTATTTCTGGCCCTGGGCATGGTTAAATTTTTCTCGCAGGATGTATAAAACTGCTCGTGTTGTGAAGGTGGGGGGGCGGCCGAACGCAGGCTAAGGAGATGCCGTCGGATCAGCTGCTGTCTTTCTGATGCTGCTGCTGGCGAGCTGCATGCTCTGTTTGTCGTCAATCATGTAAAAGCCTATACAGCCTCTGTCCTTTCGCCACTTTGTGTATCTGCGGCTCATGTTGTTTTAGGGGGGCAGAACGCACACTAAGGAGTTGCAGTCGGATCATTTCTGGTTGTTGCGCTGCGCGTAGATCATTTCAAAGCCTGTCCTTTTGTCACTTTGCGTCTTCGCCGCTCGCGTTGTGAATGGGGAGGGCTGATCGCACGCTAAGGAGAAGCGGTCGGATTATCTGCTGTCTTTCTGCTGCTGCTGGTGTGCTGCGTGTTCTGCTTGTCGCTTGTCATTGTTTTAAATGTTGTCTCACTGCTTTGTCTCGCATGATGTTAAAGTGTCTCTCTTGGGACGTCTAAATTGTCTTCCGAGAAGATCACGTCTTGTCTCCCTAGTCTCCCTCCCAAGATTTTTTTTATAATAGAGAGATGTGTATTTATACAGGAGTTCAATAGGCCAGTATCTTTTTGGATAGAACAATGGGTCAGCAAGCACATGACATTGACTCATAGGATTACAATGTGTTTTTTCAAGAGAGAACTGATATTGGAATATGTTCAATTAAATTGAAGAATTATGGGATATATGCAAATATAAAAGCAAACACTAAGGCAATATAATAAGTGGTAGATTGTATAAGATTTAATCTCAGATAAACTAACCAGTGTGTGTATGCTTTTAAAGAGCCAACACAAGAGATAGGAGAAGAGAGAGACAGACTCATCAGAAATATCAAGAGGGACACTTCTTCCACCTTTCTATCAGGTTAGTGACCTGCGACATCCCAACGTTCACAAGCATCACAACTGGCCTAAGAGAAAAAAGGCAGTGTGGTGTCCTGCACTTTAAAGGACCACCTTAGCTGGATTAAGAAGATAAAGACTGCAACAGCTAAAAAGTCAAGTTAAATATCTGAGATTAAGTTTGTTGTATTGACTTTGATTGGAATAAATAAAATAAACATAAGTTTAGAGTGAAGAAAATGTTTATGTTACCTCACTAAAACTATATCTTGTTTACTGACACTAACAATCACCAGAGGATCAGAGGTTTTATAAAATGAGGGACATCCTCATTTATCCTGGTTTTCTAGGGTCTTAACCCAGGCCATAAGTGTTAGGAGGTTCAGTAATATAACAAGCTGTTCTTGTTCAGAGGTAGCAAACTGGGAGCAGATAAGTAGTCTGTAATCTTGGCAGGACCAGGCTTCTAGCCTTTGTTAGGGTATTTTGTGCAAGCCTTTTGAGGGCAGCCAGTCCCTGACATGTGTGTCTGTTTAAATCCTTTCAGGGTAGCCAGTCCCTGTTAGGAACAGTACAGATTTTGTAAGATTGGTCTCAGTCATTGTTACGGTACCCAGGTTAACTGATAAAAACCTTTACGAAGATTATTAAGAATGCCAGAGGTAAGCATTGTGGGGTGTACATGTAAAACTAGATTAGTAAGCTCACTAACCTTATCTAGGCATTTCTATGATTAATTTGTCCACCAACAAGAAAAAACCTTAGTAGTCTGAAGTGTCTTTCGTGGACAATGTCATGATAAAAAAACATCTACTTTTCATATTCATGCATGTTACTCTATCTGCAAATTATATTCTGGATTCAATGATTTAGCCAAATGATAATACGTGAAAGATTATGAGTTGTTAACAATAATAACCAAACAAAATTCTTGCATTGATTTATCTAGTAATCTTTGATTTTCCATACACTGAAATAGTTCAAGATGGTTGGTTTTAATTGTTGCTATGCGCATGGATCTGAGTAAATTTTGAAACTGAGGAACTTTAGTATTCAGACTTAATAATCATTGGCAACATCATCATCATCACTTGTCATGAATAAAACTTAAAATAAAGCTTCTGCCAGCTGTGAATGAACAGCTGAAAAAGTGTTGACTGAAAGAAAGGAAATGGGCCTGAAGAATCTGTCTACTTATCTTGCATGATGACGCTGTGTACAGAGGGCACAATTAAGCAAACCTCCTCAAGAGTCAGTAACACCTTTTACTCTTCTTTCGAAGACTTGTGAATCTCATTTTGGCTAGGCTAATTGGCTCTTCTGCATTTGCTGACAGAGTGTGGGTTGAGAAGTGGGAGAGGTCAGGTTGCTTATTGATCCTCATAGTCTATGCCTCACGTTGAAGGTATAAAATATGGCAATATGTGATGTACATAACTGCATGAACACGTTTTTAGCAGCTTCCTTCAGTTTGCGCTTTATACTTCTGCCAAGCTAAACTGGGAGTCATAGGGAAAATGTATAGAATAAGGTGAAAACAACCAAAAACAAATTTTATTTTACATTATGAAATTGGCATCTCTTTATCAATACATCAACAAAGAAATAAGCCCAAGTAAATGTAAATATAAATCTTATATTCAGTTCATGGTCGTCAGGATTCGTATTTTACACTTGCACGTGTTCTCCCCCCACCCTTTAAACAACTGTAATGTTTCACTTTTCTTATTCTCTGTCTTGCAGGCTGGTTCATGACATAACTTTATCCTCCCAGTTGGTCTTGCAAAGACGATATCAGACCAAAACACAGAGTGAGACATTTTCCAAGATGAAACACCAAGGAGAGTTACAGTTAACAGCAATAACAACAACAATTTATTTTTAGAATTGCCCAAAATAACAAAAGGAGTGCTGCAATGGGCTATAACAGGTCCTGGTTTTTGACTTCCTCAGAAGGCAAGAAAAAACTCCCCAAAAAACAAACCTTTGTGGAAAAAAAATGGAAGAAATCTTAGGAAAGGCAATTCAGAAAGAGAGAGATAGAGACCCATTTCCAATTAGGTTGGATGTGCAATGGGTGTCAAAATAATGGGGTAAATACAATACAATACACAGAAGCTAAAAAGGCTAAGTAAAATTTTATCAATTTAGTAAAGCTGTGGTTAGCACTGTTGAATGACAACTTCGGAGATCTGGGTTCAGATATTAGCATGGCCACAGTATGTGATCTGTTCATACACTCCTTATGCATACATTGGCATGCTCTGTGTGCTTTTTTTCCTTCCCATATTCACATTTCTGCAGATGATTTAAGAGACCCATTTCTGCCTCTTTATTTAGGCCAAGAGAAACACTAGTGTTGTTAATCTGTATATGCAATCAAAGGCAGATGTCAAGGGCCTTTTTGATGTTTTATAGAGATCCAAATTGCTGAATAGGAGAAATAAAAGTGGCACACCAGGACTTGAGAACATACTAACAGACTATTGATATGAATCTATTTACATGGGATTTAAAGTTCTGATAAATGTGTCCATCTACTATAAATTCAAATAACCTGTTTATCTAGGCAAGTCCTGCTCACTCTAACTCAGTGTCACGAGTGGTGTTGATCAGCAAAGTTTGCCAGAGATTTTGTTACAGCACATTTTCTGGGTTCACTGATGGTCTTATTTGCCACCATGAAAAATCTCTGTGCAGCTGGCTGAGACCAATTTTTTCCCCAGCACACTATGATGCTTTGAGAGGCCAGCAAGACACCGAAGAGCTGCAGCAAACATTTTGCATGGGGATGTCAGTACCCAATTTGTGCCATAGACATACACATATACTATAGATACTTTATAGCACTGTGTGATCTACTTTACACACGCGTATAATTTACAGTGTTATAGATCAACTTGCATTGCCAGTGTTGCTACCAGTTTTACAATTTTGCTATGCCTGGAACACAAGTCTTTGGCTTAAAAATACACTTGTAGAGCCTTTTAACCTCAGCTTCTTCTTGACTAGGCCTCTCTATGGACAGCAGCATCTGTTCCATATCTGATAAATTGATCAATCACCAGCCACGCAATATCCCAGAGGTGGCTCTTCAGGGCACAATCTATATTTCAAAGCTCAAGCAAAGAACCATGACTCAATGATTGGCAACGTTGATGGACAAAACTTTGCTGCAATAGTCAGTTTAATAGGAAAGACAACCATAGACAAGACGAAACATCTGTTCCTTCTTTGAGAACTCTTGCACACCTCAAATCAATTTTATTTCGACAAGCAATTGCATGCTGGACTAAAAGGGTGGAAGACTTGTGTGTATTGGAGTTAGAAAAGGGTGCCATTAGTTCAAACCTTGTTGAGGAATAGTAACTGCACAAGCAGAGACAGACCTATGTAAAATTCATGTCTTTGTCTTTCTAACAAAGGGAGCTGAGTGGTAACTAACTGCCCCAGCAGGCGTAACTTTGCTAGCAAATGACAACATTGTAACAACAACATTTATTTACTGTATATAGCACATTTTCATACAAATGATGTAGCTCAAAGTGCTTTACAGGTTGAAGAAAAAAGAAAGAAAAATATATTAAAATTAAATTAGGCAATACTAATTAACAAAGAATAAAGTAAGATCTGGTGGCAAGGGAAGACAGAAAGAATGAAAAAAAAACTCCAGATGGCTGGAGAAAAAAAAAAAAAAATCTGCAGGGTTCCCAGGGCCACGAGACCACCCAGCCCCCACTAAGCATTCTACGCAACATAAATGATCTAACTCGGTCCTCATAGTTTTCAGGCTTCACGTGGAAGAATTAGATGATGACGGTCATGTGGAGCTCTGGCCTTCAATCCTTCAATGAGGGACATCATGGTGCTTTGATCAGTTGGTGGTGGCACAGATCACTACCACAGAAAACTGGAAAAAGAACAGTAGAGAAAGTAAGGGTTAGTATGGATTGCAGAACCATGAAAAAAAAAATAATTAAATGCATATGCAGAAAATATCAGGGTTACACTAAAATGAAGCTGTGAGAAAGCCATGTTAAAGTAATGAGTTTTTAGCAGTTTTTTAAAGTGCTCCACTGTATTAGCCTGGCGAATTTCTATCAGTAAGCTATTCCAGATTTTAGGTGCATAACAGCAGAAGGCCGCCTCACCACTTCTTTTAAGTTTAACTCTTGGAATTCTAAGCAGACACTCATTTGAAGATCTAAGGTTACGATTTGGAGTGTAAGGTGAAAGGCATCCCAAGATATAGGATGGTTAGTTTAGTTTTGTTGGCCTTTTCATTTTTGTTTGCCTTTTTTGTGCTGCATGGTCCCTAAGCACTGCGTGGCCTTTTAAATTGTTGGACTTTTCTTCATTAATGTATCTTTAGTATTTTGGCCTTTATATTTCTTGGTTTTATTGTCGTTATTTTGTTTTTGCCATTTAGGCCTTTTTGTATTAATTTGCCTTTTTCACATTATTGTATTTTTGGTGCTTTTGGTCCTTGTTGAAGGGTCAACAATTAAATGATTTGTTCAATAATTTTGGGGATCATAGTCCTTGTTTCTGCACTATAAGCCTTAAATTATAATTGGTAAAGATAATCAGCTTGTCAATTTGTTGGAAAGCTGGAATCAGTTATGATGTTTTATTTGTTTTCTAATTTTTTATTATTTCTTATTATTGTTTTTGCTACATAAGTTTGGAGTACTTTTGTGTTTGTTGTGTTCTTTACTCTTTACAGAACTATGATGTTTTTAATTTACATTAGTAGGACTGAGGAGGCAAAGCAAGTCCTTTTAGGTTTGCCCATAAGACCTTCATTACTATCTTTTTTAACTGGCAAGTAAAATTTCAGGGCTTTAGCACCAGGTGCTGTTTTCTTTTTTAATGCTTGTTTGTCAGTACTTTCACCCTTTTTGTTAATTTTCTCCCTGAATTTGATTTTTGTTCAGGGGAGATTTGCAGAAATTGTCAGGTCAAAAATGTAATAATTTGATCAAAATCTAAGCGCATATCAGGGAAATCATGTATAAATGGTGTGTACACGTAAAAAGGTGGTGTAGGCCTGCTTCCACACTCACTTCGAGATGTATAAAAACTAAACTTGGTGTAAAGCCACACACTTTTGCACTACTTTAATCTTGACAGAGACCTTTTTTATTCACTGTGCCTCTAGGTTTTTTTTTTCTTTCTCTGTGGCCCTAATATACATCTGCGTGACACTCAAGACATTTGTCATTTCATGTCAGCTTTGACATCTGACCACTTCTTTTTTATTTTGGCAGTGTGCGACTTTCTGAACTTGAACTTTTGAATGCCACTCCATCAGTTTCCTTCTATTGCTTTTACTACTGCCTAAACCACCAAATTGTAGATTATTCTTTGCCTCCACTTTGCATTCTTCTTTTTTATACATGCTTATACCATTGTCTTTTAACAAAACACTGAACAGAAGGGGCTATATATATTGATCTGCATATTCAAATATGCAAAATTCTGGGAGGAGTTGGGGTGTGGCTGTAGGCATGTGCATGTTCGTTAAAATTCACATTAATTGGGATTATAAAGAGGAAGTGTGTGGAACTTTGCTTACACACAGTTTTAGGCATCTAAATTTTTTTTTTTATATACAGGGGGTCCTCGGGTTACGACACAGTTCTGTTCCTACAACAGTGATGTAACACGAATTTTTGTGTAAGTCAAAACACACCCTAGCCTAAGTCGCTTACATATCCTAACATATTTGCAAAATCATAATCTAGAACATAAATACACAACTAAGCCACAGAAAAAGGAAAAGGACATAAATGCAGTATACTGGACTGTACACTGTAATGTAGTAACAGAAAAAATGACAAAAAATGAGTAAAAAAATTCCTTACCTTTATTCCTTCTGATCTCTTTACAATGTCTAATTTCACTTCCATCGTGATGGCTTTCCGCTTCTTCGAAGCATTACCATCTGAAGACTCTGACTTTCGTTTAGGAGCCATGATAAGGGCCAAAAAATTCTCCAAACAAAGCAACACAAACGGAACACTTCCTCCATGCACAAACCAAACTAGTTTGCCAACTCCCTCACTCATACGCTGCTTTACTGTGTATTCTTCCACTGTACGCAACCGAACTAGTTCGCCCATATAGTTTGTAAGTACAACGCTAATGGTGTAAGCCGAAACACTCCCGTCTCAGTTTTTATGGAAGTGAGCGTTGTAAACTCGAAATGTCGTATGTCGAGACGTTGTACCCCGAGGATCCCCTGTATTCACATGTTTTAATGTAAATTCTACGCATGATGTTATACATGAGGCCCCAGGAGACAATCATATTAAACATGAGATGTTTATTTTAGGTTTTCAAAATTCAAAAATATGCTGAATTTCTTTTTAAAATTTCAACTAATTTTAAGGGCGCCCTTTTAAGCCCTAGATGTTAATAAAATCATACTGTATGTATTAAAATGAAACAAGGAGAACATCAGATATGAGAATGCATCAAACATCCCAAAGAATGAGTTCATGTCCCAAAGTGTTTTATAAACATTCTCTATTCCTCTTAGCAGAAGTTGAAGATGTGGTTCCATATATACATGCCTGTATATACAGTATATACTGTATATAATGTGTGTGTGTGTGTGTGTGTAGTTTCTCATCATCTCTTCATATACACCAAGGATGGAAAAAAAGTGTTAAAAATTTCCCTGAACATCAAATCAATTTGTGCATGTATTCATGAATTACTCTTAATCTTAATGAATAAGTGGAATTGGCCATTTTTTGTAGTTTCAGTTATTTTTCCAAGCTTTCTTGCTTTTTCCTTGTTTATGCATTATTTTGTATCTGTAATTTTACTCCAATCCCTTAACCTTAATCTTGTCTTTTGTGATACAGGACAAGGACTCATGATTTGAAATTACTTGCAGGTGCAGCTATCACCCAAGAGAATGATTTGAATTATTTAGGCCCCTCTTCCAGTTACTGCAGTTGCTGTGGCATTAGTGTACTTGGCCGTGTTCCTGTTCTTTTGGTCTCTCTAGTTTGTCTGTCGGCTAGAATTAAGAATTTATTCACTTTGAGGGTAAATCATTTTGAACAATATTGTTTTGTGCTTATTCTTTTTGCTAGATTTTGATTTTGAGTTTTTGATATTTATAGGATTTGCTATTCTGTTATTAAGGCCTCAGTTCTTTGTTTTTGTCTTTACTTCTTTATTTGTTTCCTTCAGTAAGAGTTGGCATGATTTTGTTGTTACATTTATGAAATACTTTGTAAATTCATTTTATTAATTAATTCTGTTCTTAGTAAAATTAATTTGGGTTTGGTTTGTGACTGCTTTTATTTAGAATTGGAGCTTTAATAGTTTTAAACTCCCACAGGGGGCAAATCATATTATAAAATAAGAAAGGCCAGTGCCTTCCACAATGAGATCAATTAATAGTGAGAATTACTGACTAATTGCATAAATCAGTGTTTTCAAGTTCAGTCCTGAGGGAGCCCCCATAGCTACAGGTTTGTATTCTAATCAATTTCACAATCAGCACATTACTCTTACTTTTAATTGACCTCATTATTTAGTTATCTGGCTTACAGATATTTCTAAGAAAATAATTCATAGGTGTATTCTTTGCCATAGCTTTAAATGCTTATGTATCTTTTGCCACTTTCTTTTTAATTTGCCCTTTTCTGTACAGCTTTCTCGCTTGATTGTATCCAAATACTGTTTAGCAGTGGGCAGTGCAGATATAGGTGTAGACAACATTGTATGCCAACAGCCATTTTCACTTATTTGCTTATTAAGAAATATTTCTTTGTGTTTATAATGAAACGGTTCTGTATATCATAAAATGTATTTAATGTAATAAGTCTAAACGTGTATAAACAATTTGTTTAACTCTCACAATATCTGCATATACTGACCCAATGCTGTTCCTTACAGGTCTTTTTTGACCCAAATTTGGCTCCCTTTTCGGTGCCATGGATGTCAGATTTTTCTGCAGAACCTGTTTTATACTGATTGACCATCTTAAGCTTAAGTTTTTGCACAGATGGCATTTGCTGTATTTTTATGGGATATAAACAAATTATACACTTAGAGGGGAATATAATCCACTAAAAAATGGAAACTACTGGTAAATTCTGCTAGAGCAGATAGATAGGAACATATTATAGATGCATACATAGATAGATGGTACTTTACTTGCCTCAAGGGGGAAATATCTTTTACAGAAAGTCAAGAGTTATAAAAGTATTGTGGTCAAAATTGACCCAAAGGGCATGGCAGTTTCGAAAATGTGTAGTAGCTGTACAAAAATGTGCCATTCCGAAACTTTTGCTTCTTGTACATTTAGGCCATCTCTTAGCTGAAAAGATGACATGTAGGTGTTTTTTATGGGTTGTGAACAAACCGTAAGTTCTGTGGAAAATCCATTGGTCTGGTGTACTTCTAGGGTTGGTCCTTGTCTTGCCATCCAGACCAGAAAATAATAAATATGAAAGCTGGATAGAAGGAAAAGGCCTTAAATTAACATAGTATGAGGTTTTATTTGTAACAAACCTAGAAAGGCAAAATGGTCTAATGGTTAAGGATTGGGCTCAATACCAAAGTGTCACACATTGAATTCTTACTGCTGAATCATTTTGTGATCCTTATTTGCTCAGTTAACTGTGAAACAAAATAAACATTTCCCCTGTAGGGGAAAACCTTTTGAATATATTTTCTATGATGTCTAGAGCACAGAGCTACAACACTACATGTCTGATTGTATAAAAAGGGTCTGTCGGACAGATACAAGTAGCTTTAGTCCAGTAAGCTTAACATGTGTCACAGGTAAGTTAATGGAAAAAAATTATTAAGGAAAAGATTGAGCAATACATGGCAAGAACAGGAATTTTACTGAACCGTCAGCATGAGCTCTTATGTTATGTTATGCTTCAGCCAGGTCTCTCCTTTGGCTTGTTTAAATTTCTTTTTTTGTGTCTTTTTTGCTCAATTTTGATTTTTTTTTGGTTATGTCAATATTGTCTCTTATCTTTATTACTTGTGTAACAACGCTTTTAACAGTTTTCTGTATTATTTAGTTTCTATGTGTCTCATATGTTTTGTGGGTTTTTCCACAAGAAGCAATGTCACTTGCCTATCATTGCATAGGGGGTGTCTTCAGCCCTACAAAGCCTGGGGAAATAAGCAGTTCTTTATGGTTCATTGAATGCACTTTGGAGTGTTGGTGAGTACTGTTTTTCTGTGCAAATTATGCACTGTGCTCTTGCTTGCTTTTGACCATTGTTTCAGATTTGTTATTAGGACTTGGTTGTTACAGAACTGCCTATTTCAGGCAACACCCTTGGTGCTTTTTGTAGTCCTTGGAGCTTCCTTTGTTTCAGAACATTTCTACAAAATAAATATTATTTATAAGGATTTGCCCTTTTTGCTTCAAGCCAAAGATTGAGAGATCCTTCCTCTTGTGAGGCTATTTGTAATAGCTTTTGGGACATTTACATATATTGGCCAGTTTCCCATTTTGAGGGCCTGCTCCCCAGCTACCGCAAGAGGCCTCACTGGAATTTCATTAAGACATACTTCTCAATTCATTACACTATTAAGAAGGCTAACAGATTGTTAGGTTTTATAGAACAATCTGTAGAGTACAAGTCAAGGAGGTTATGCTTAAGCTTTATAATGAGCTAGTGAGGCCACACCAGGAGTATTGTGTGCAGCTTTGGTCTCCAGACTACAAAAAAGGCATAGCAGTGTTAGAAAAAGCCCAGAGCAGAGTGAGTAGGCTAATTTTAAGACTGCAGGGGAAGAGTTATGAGGAAAGATTGAAGGAGTTGAGCATTTTCAGCTGAAGCAAAAGGAGCTTAAGAGGAGACAAGTTTTCAAAATTGTAAAAGGAATTAGTACAGTGGATCGAAACTATTACTTTAAAATGAGTTCATCAAGAACACTGGGACATTGTATGAAATTTACCCTTAAATTTCTAACTAACATTAGGAAGTTCTTCTTCACACAGAAAACCACAGACCCATGGAAAATGTGGCCAAGTAGTGTGGGAGATAGTACTTTACTTGATGTTATTTTGAGTGGATAGGACTTTTGAACTTTTTTGGGCAAAATGGCCTGTTCTTGTCAAAATTATTCTAATGTTCTAAAGAGAGTGAACACATTTGATGTTCATGTACAATTTCATAGAAGTAATTACTGTTTAGAAATTAACTGGCTGAAAAAAAATAATGCAATTGTAAAAGGTGATACAATGAAGCACGCCGTGTAGTTGTGTCATTGACTGCAATTTTAAAATGGTTTAAATAATTATTTTTACATATTTAGCAGTGTTTAAAGATACCACCTATTAAAGGCAAAAGTAATAGAGAGTAGAGGATTAGCCAATAGAAAAATGTTCAGCCCGTTGGTCTTAACAAGTGACGAAACTGTCATGAAAAGAGCCAAAGGAAAATAAATTAAAGAGCCATTCTGAAATGTGCCATTTAGAATAGTAGCAGTGTGAAATGAAACTGTTTTTTAAAAGTAAGGCAATTGTGAAATAAAAGCTGTAATAATAATAAAATAACAATTTTGTATTTCATCATAGATAACTTTTCATAATAATAATAATAATTTTTCACAATTTATTGACTCATTTATAATGTATCACTGTACATTTCCATGCAGTTATTTTTTCATAATTGCCATTTTATTTATTTCATTTTGGCACAAATGGTATTCCATATATAACTTTTAAATCTTAAATATATTAAGTTTACTCTTTTTACTTTTTATGTTCTTTCTTTTCTTTTTCTTTTTTTGAAATTAGTTAACTCATTAAATTACTGTTATCGATTTGCTTAATATTATTGTAATTTTTATTATAGCCTTATGGAATGGCATAATCTTAATTTCAATGACTGTCCTATACTGTACTTTGGAACATTTAAAATTAAAAGCCTACCAAATATTAGTAATGGCTTTTAAGTTGCTACTCATATAATCAAGTAAGACTTATAATTAAACAACTTTTTATATTGCAGGTTAGGTAAGAGTAATCGTTAATTAGCAACTAGGAGTAGTAGACACAGTTGCAATTCTGTTCTGAGATTTTTCAGGTAAGGAAGACAGAAGTTTTTGAGGTAAGGCTGTTATATTATCTAAACATGATGCCTGAGATTGATGAGCGTTGCTTGTTGATTAGCAAATGCAAGTAAGTATTTCACTGTACGCTATACATACCCTATAAACCAGTAACAGTAGTGTGCTATGCATAAACAATGGATCAGCAGAGGTGACATATACTTCTTTTGCTTAAGACTGTCTTCTACCATATTTTATTTTATTACATGGTGTTTATGACGTTCCTCACATTAAGGTTCATGAGATTATAGAACAATCTATGGAATCATTAACTGGAAGTTCAGAAAACATTAACTATTAGCCAACCGATAAGCTTGATAGACGGAAGGAAGACTTTTGTAATAGTTTCTTCTAGGTATCCTGTAATATTTTTGTATTTCTTTTTGTGTAGTTATTATGTAAACTTTTATTTTTTATTATTACAAATAATATTTTGTAGTGTTAGGACCTTTTTGCAACTTTTCTCAATGATGATTTTTGTTTTTTTCTGGTTTTAGTGTTTTTTGACTAATTTGACTTATGGTCCATTCTAATCCATTCTGCCCTTCTTCTCAGCATTTTGTAATACTTTGTAAGTTTTCATGTTCTTATACATCATGTGTATTCTGGAGTAGCAGTATTAATATACTCTGGTGGCTCTGAGGCTAAGGATCTGCGCTGGTATCCAGAAGGTTGCCGGTTCAAATCCCCGTCACTGCCAAAAGAGATCCTACTCTGCTGGGCCCTTGAGCAAGACCCTTAACCTAAAATTGCTCTAGGGGCGCTGTACAATGGCTGACCCTGCGCTCTAACCCCAAGGGGTATGCGAAAACTAACAAATTTCTAATACGAGAAATCGTATAAGACGAAATAAAGAACAAAAAAAAAAAAAAAGTGATGTCCAGGCATAAAGGGAATGTTAAAAGGAGGATTTTAAAATAAGCTTCAAAGTTAATGAGGATTTAGTTCAATTTATTGTCCAAATTTTTCCCCCAAAAAATGGGGAAAAATTTTTGCTAGTCTCAGTGGCTAAAAATTTTTTTTAAAATGCAGCACCGATAAATACACTGTACAATGACACTGCAATAGCAATAAATGTTTAAAAAAATAATGAGATATAAACAAGAAACATCTATCAGAAAGGACAGAAATAACTTTCAGATAATCCTAGTAATTGAGCTGTGGATGGCCACTAAAGCTGAATCAGTAATGCATACTTACTTGTACAAATGCCTACATAATGAGCTCTTGGTCACAGGTCAAGTAAATGATTGTAGGAGAGATAAAAAGTATGATGGCTAACGGTTAAACTGTTAGCAGGTCTTCGTGTATTGCATTGAATCATGCAATACTGATTGCTTCATGGTAAACAGTTTGTCACTGGAGTTTGAGAGGTTTGAGATGATGCAAAGTGTTTTTTTGAACAAGCATCTTTTTGTAATAAAAGTCCTGTAATAATGGAATGGTGATTCAATGAAGACAATAGAGGAATAGAAAAACATATGTTCCTTAAAGTAGTAATTTGAATTAACTATAGGGTAATAAACAAATCTGAACTTTCTGTTGATTAAGCCATTACAGTGGTGAATTCAGCCTCATTCATATTAATGAGCTGGCTTTCCTAAATCCTGCACCTTAAGAAAAAAAATCTTTATTTTAGAGTATGTCTGTCTGTTTGGAATGCATTATTAATATTTTCATATTGTTTACTTGTGTTTCTGTACGTTATTAATATTTGTTCATTGTTTATATTATTCCTCCTTATTTCTGTGATATTACCTTGTCATCATTTTATGTATTTTTTTTCAGTTTTGCCTCCATTTTATGAATTTGCTTTTATGGGCACAGCTATTTTGTCACTATGCTCCTACATAGTTGCTAAGCATGTGACACATTTGCCTCCTTACCTGTAGTGGCTATACTGGAAAAAATGGCTGTATAAGTTGACATTTGAACTTAAAAATGGAAAACTTTATAGGAAAGACTGTCTAACAAATGTATCTTGTACAAATAATTACAATGAGAAGGTTTCTAGTTTTAATCTTGTTTTTGTTTCTCACTTCATCACAATCTGCTATTTTGGCTTTCTTTCTGCATTATAGGATTTTGGTCCTCTTCTTGCAACAACATGTAGAAAGCAGACCTTAAAAAGCAGATCATAGAAAGTTTTGAAATGTGGTGACTGAAGGTTGAATTGATGTCAAAGATAATATCTAAATTTTGAATGTTACATGGATTAAGCCAAATTAAATTTCAAACTGTTCAATTTAAGATTTCTCATTATTGCATTACAATTTAATAAGTATGGAGTACATTAAAAGGCCCTATGCTTTACATTTTTTTTGCTTTCTTAATTAAAGGAAGCATAGTTCTGTTATACCTGATGTGGAAAATGATGCCAGACAGGAGGAAGAGGCGGACGGGAAGGCAAGCCCCAGGAAGGAGTGTGTGGCTGGTGCTTAGAAGAGGGCTGAGGGGTCGCCCCTGTTGAGCAACCATGTAGTAGTAGTTGCCATTATGCTCAGGGTGTGTTCTCACTGGGAGGAGCCAACGATTGGCAGCGGTGGGAGGACAGTGCGCTCTTGCTAGGAAGAGCCAGATATCGGCAGTGGTGCGAGTGGAGCAGGGCTTGGTGGCCGCCTTTGGAACACTGTAGGATTGGCAATGGGGACACGGGCCAGGATAAAAGGTTGTCTGCTGTGCTGTGAGGCCCGATCAGGGTTAAGACAGGGAGATGTTAGCTTTAAAAGCAAGACATGATCATATTTTTTATTCTTGTTTTAATGGATTCTTATTTATTTGTGTTTAACCTTCACAGAGACACTAATTTTTATCAGATTACTAGGGGGCTCTGCCCCCTGCTCACTTTGCTCGCCAATTCCTGTGTGGGCCCTACGCGCTAGCCATTTCCCAAATCTGCCGCTTGCGACAAATCGTGCTGTGCTATTGGATAAACACGAATACCAACTCTGTTTTTGATATATCCGTCTTTCGAAACTCATATGTTGGTTTGTTATATATGTGAGCATGGTCGTTCGGATTCATATAGAAATCCTAGAAAACTTCTCTGTCCATGGTTTTCAGATAAATTCCATGTAAAGTGCGATAGTTTTCGACATATAAATTTGTATCCATTATTGGCTGTAGACTTTCTGATACCTCCTATTGTTTAACTCTTTTGATTCTATGTTGTATCGCTTCTCTGTGATCATATATATAAACTTCACTGAATTGTGGTTTCTTTTAAATTAAACTTGTGAGTAGCTCTGTCATATAACCTATGTCTATATATTCGATCTCTTTTCGCTGTTCCGTTATTTCACTGAGTAATAATTCCTTTTTTTAGCACTAATGCAATCTTTACTATCAATTTTTTCAGACTTTTGAATTTTAGTACTTTCATAATCTCTAACCTACGCTGCATGTATATCGTGTCAATGTTTTTGAACCTCTTTACGACGTTCTACTTTGTCTTCTACTCTTTGCCTTTTCTTCTTCTACTGTTTGTAAGACTGTAAATACTGCCAAATCTTCACTTGATGATTTTTTGGAAAATCTAGGTGAATAGGATGGTCAAAGTTGATCAGCTAAATGGCTTGTTCTTGCCACAACTGTTCAAATGTTCTAATTTCTCAGTCATGTGTAATAAAACATTGTGTTAATTACAAAATCATGATAGTTGCATTTCCTGCATTAGAGAATATTATGATATCACTTGCAAAACTGCCTGTTTCTAAGTAATAATTTTGAGAAAGACAAGATTGAGGTTCTGTAGAATGTTTGCAGCTTTAACAAGAGATTGGTGTTGCCAGATTACAAGATTTGTGTGAACAGTTAGTAGTACTAGATCTGAATGCTCAGTCTGGATTGCTTTTTTTAATTTTAAGTGTTTTTGGAGTATGAGACAATTCAATACATTACAATTACAGTACATTATTTTCCCCATCTCTCTTTAAGATAATAGGGAGAAGAGCAAAATGTTTGAAAGAAAACCCCAATTCCAATGAAGTTGGGACGTTGTGTAAAACGTAAAACAGAATACAATGATTTTCAAATCCTTTTCAACCTTTGATAATGAGAAATGAGAAAATGAGAAAGGGAGAGGTTCCAGTATTGTAATTCAATACGTCAATGTTTCATTATGTTCAATTAAGTTGCTTAAATTTATGTTTACTGTTGCAACATTGAGTTCTCATTAACAGCACTTGAATAACATTGACGTGCACCACATAGGACATGCAAATGCATGAATCTAAATGTGATACCATTAGTAAGTGAACACAGCAATTTCAAGCAAAAATATTTAAGGATACCTTTATAAAAAATGTGCTTACTTAACACTAGAATTCCTGAAGACTACGAAAAAAACCATAATTTTGGCCCACCCTGAATCCATTTGCACATCTCCATTCAGCATCTTTTGTGTTGTAAATGTGTCAATAAGCACAAACAGCAAGCAGCCTGCTATACCAACACCCACCGCTTGCAGGAATGGCAAAATGTTCTCCCAGCTGAAGTCTGTTCTTCTGGGAGAGAGGTGCTTGGAGTTGTATAAGGTAAATAATATATCGTTATTTGCAACACATGCATTTCATGTGAGTTCCATGTCTACAAAGATCTATGTAAGTGTAGCATGACAGGAAATGCAAGAAATGTTGAACACATACCTAAAAGACAAACTTTTTTCATGTTCTTGTACTAGCAGCAAAATTTTGACATGAAGTGTTTAATGTGTGAAGACCGAAGTCCAAGTATCAAATAAGCACTTTCACAAAAGGTACAAATATAACAAAACAAGTGCGCTTTTAGTCAAGAATATAACCGAAGAAAAAGAAATCGGGTTAGTGTACTTCGTTGATACGACTACTTTGGTAGTGTACTGACATAATCAACAGGTCGTGGGTTCAATCCTGCCCGCTTTCTAAAATAAATGTTTTGAGTAGTGAGCTGCTCTTATTGTTACTATTATACAATAAAACCATACATTTGATTTGAGTCTGTAACAGCTAGTGTAAATGTATGGTACTTGTAAAGGTTAGATTTTTTTTTATTCAGTTTTATTCTCTCTGTCACGTTCACACTCCCCCCAATCTGACACTGCTGTTTTCAAATAAAGACGTGCTATAACAGAGGTAAACTCAGATGAGGATGAGGGTTCTACATTGGAGAAAGAGAACAGAAGCCCTCCCAACAAGAAACGTCAACTCACTTATAAGAACAATGCAGCTTCACCAGGCGTAAAGGCGAAAGATGGCACTGTTTGGATGCAGCAAGAGGTCCGGCGTCATCCTGCCAGTCAGTCTGCCCCACACCTGTCCTTCAACGAAAAAGCAGGGCTTACAGAGCTTGCCAAGGTATTGTGCAAAATTCTGTTTGTGATTATGTTTTGTGATGGTCTTTATATGAAAACCAGTGAGAAGGACCTCCTCCATTTTCATAATGAATGCAATTCTTTTCACCCCAACATAAAGCTGAAGCTGAATTACTCAAAAACAGAAGTCAGCTTCCTTGACACCACCATTCAACTGAAAGAGAACACCCTTGTAACTTCAGTTTTTCACAAACCAACAGACAGATGGACTTACCTAAGAAGTGATAGCTTCCACCCCAAGCATATAAGGTGCTCCATTATTTTCAGCCAAGCAATACGGTACAATCGTATTTGCTCAGACCCGACAGACTGGGATAAACAACTGCAGGAGCTCAGACAAGATTTCATCAGACAAGGTTATACCCCCATAACAACAGACACTCAAATAAGAAGAGCTACTGCCCTACCCAGAAACAACCTTCTGAAATATAAAAACAAAGACAACAAGAACCGCATCCCCCTTGTTGTCACCTACAACCCACATCTTGAAACACTTCGAAAAATTATAAAAGAACTTCAGCCAATGCTAAACAATGACCAAACACTGAAAAATGTATTTCCTGAACCTCCCCTCCTGGCATACAGACAACCACCAAACCTTCAACAACTAATTGTCCGAAGCTCCCTAAGTGAACCAACAGAAAATGGCACATCTCCATGCCTACAGAAAAGATGCAAAACATGTGCCCACATTTATGATACAGACCGTATAGTTATACCACACTTGAACATTACATAAAGGGATTATTTTCCTGCAGATCATCTAATGTAGTCTACATAATTCTCTGCATGAAATGTCCTGACACTGCACTCTATGTGGGAGAAACTGGACAAACACTCCGCCAGAGAATGAATTTACACAGGTTCCACATTAAACATGGCAACACAGATGTTCCTGTAGCAGCCCACTTCAACAGCTATGGACACTGAGAGAGGGATTTTAAAGTCATAGTGCTTATGGGCAACTTCAAAACGCAGCAAGAGAGAAAAGAATGGGAAGTTAAACTCATGCTAAAATGTAATACATTACAACATGGATTGAATAGAGACAAGAGTTTTATGGCCAGATATGAGGATTGTTTACATCTCTCAGAATGACAGACAACCTGTCTACAGATCCACATTGTTTTAAAAAAGCTCATTACAAACTTCAAAAGACTTTGTTGGACAGTTATCTTATCCAGAGATCTTGACAATACATTGTTCTTCTCTCTCTTGTTAAATTAACCCTAGCCTGAATTAATCTATTAATTTTTTACATTTAAGATTTCTCATTTAAAGATTTACCAATGTTGTTTCTTGTCCTAGAGTGTGTATATAAACATAGGAAACTTCAGTTTCTGTATTACATCTTGCCTGAAGAAGGGGCCTGAGTTGCCTCGAAAGCTTGCATATTGTAATCTTTTTAGTTAGCCAATAAAAGGTGTCATTTTGCTTGGCTTTTCTCTACATTCATAATGGCTAACACGGTACAACACCCTAGTACTATGAAAACCATGTATATGGTCCTTATATAAAAGCCAGATCAATTGTTAATTCCCTTGATTTATTTACGTATCTTCCTGCAGCGTAAAGTCACAAGTAAACTGCAGAGCTTCCTCTGTTTGATTGACATGGGCATGCTGACAAAGTATTTGTGTACTTGACAAACTGTTGTGCTAGTGAAAATCTAGTAGAAAAGTGTAAAATTATGATGTCTGTTTATTGTTTAGCATCAGGAATTTTGATTTTCATATGTCCTATAAAACAGTAACTTAATACTATATGTTAATAATCTTGACTTGTTTGACTGCACAACATGTCTAGAAACAAAACTCAATAGCTATGTATCCATAATTCAAATAACAAGTGCATTGGAAAACAAGTATCATTCAAAAGAAAATCTTCCAAATTCACCCAGACACACAGTATTGCTTTCCAGAAAGGCTTTTATTTATTGAAAATATGTGGGTTAAGTAAATTTTAGTTTTACCTTTTCATATAACACAACCCATCCCTTGGGTATTATAGTAAGCTAGCAATATATCAACAACTTCTGTATGCAACTGAACACCAAGTAGCAAGATTTTACCCATCAAAGCTTCAAACAAAGCTATCTGTGGGCCAGGATCAATTGAAACACTAAGCAATGACTGCTGAGCAAAATCTGAGTTGATGGTAAATCCAATACATATGGCTAATGGAGACTGGAGTAGTGAATGTTCGTTTATCACGTAAATTGTATTACTCTATCCCCAACACAGATTAAAGAGGTGTGCATTCTTTCATTTCTGCTTGTGGACAAGCTATTTCATTTTCACAGATCTACGAATTAGAAGTGATCAGAGCAGACTCTGTTGACCTCATCGGGTGCCCATTTCTCCACTGTGTGCAGAATATTAAGCCCTAGAGAGCACTGTATCAAAGAAAGGCTGCTATACTTTGTCAAATCACTGACTTCGCATAGTCCTGCTAATGTGTAAAAATAGTTTAAAATTAAGGATTTTTAATAGCAGAGATAAATTATTCCATTAACAAAACCAGTTAAGGACTTTATAAAATTTGAGTTGGGTATCTGTCTGACTCTAACTCTGCGCTGAAAGCTTGTGCCACTAGGTCATCTAAATTGCAATCATTGTACTGTATAATTCAGTTTTTATATATTAATCAGTTTGAAATGCTTTTTCTTCCACAAAATGTCATCATTTCATAAAAGAAAGTAGGAAAAGGCAAGCCAGAATTTATTTAAAAAAATAAAATCAAGTTTAGAAGGCAGTGAAATAATATTTTTCATCCATATTTAGAAATTGTTTATGCTTTTAATTATAACGTGTTTTGACAAATTAGTAATAGTTCTAAAAGTTTGTAATCAATAGTGTAGCTGTGGTTGACTTAAAAATCTGATTTGAAATATTGATTGTATTTGTAAACATTATCCTTTAAAAAGCAGATAATGCTAGAGGCTTCACCTGTCAATGTCACAGTTTAACCACTTATGATTCATCATGTCAGAATCAGAATATCTTTATTGTTATTGTAACAAATACAATGAAATTATGTATTGCTAATGGTTATGAAGCTCCATTAGTAACAGAGGGTTTTGTTTTTAATTTTGTGGTGGCTGAACGGTGCGTACAGTAAGTAGGAGTATCAGTGCAGAACTGGACTACATGACCTCACTATGCCTTTCATAAGATGCCCGCTGTACAAGGTGAAAAGCTGGGGGGGGGGGGGGGTTCCTCTGGGTTCTCTAGTATTACCCCCACATCCCCAAAGGCATCTGTGTTATGGTAATGTGACCACTGTTAGTGTGACTGGGATGGGCTGGCCCTCTGTCCAGGGTTGGGTCCTACTTTATTTCAGAATCAAAAAAGAAAGGCTGCAGTTCTTAGCAACTCTTAGCTGGGTTAAACTGATTTAAGAATGACATGTTATGATGTAGAAGCGCAAGCAATCAAAGAATTTTTAATAAAAGAGCAAAATATGATACTACTTACACAATTATTTACATTTGAAAATGGGAGAGAAATTTTGTTAATATGATGTCTACTAAATAAAATCAGTATTACACACTGTATAATAGGTCACAGAGACACAGTGGTTAGTCCTTCTAAACATTCCCAGGGCTCTGGGTTCAATTCCTGTCTGTGTTACTGTTGTGGTTTGAACTTTCTACGTTCTCCCCATGAATGTGTGGGTAACTCTGCATGTTCTGTAACATCTCTAAGATAGGCATGTTGGGTACCATGAACTACTGGCTCTAAATCAGCTCATGTTAAAGACAATGAGAACACACATAAAGAGTTGGGGCAACCTCAGGCAAACCCAGTATATTATGGAGCAAAAATCAAAACCACGGTTGTAACATAAGAAGCGGCTTTACAGGCATGAGTCTAACATTAGAGTGGTGGAAGATGGTGGTTATGATGGTGGTGAGTTGGTTAGATCGGTTCCAGGAGCACCGGAAAAAGGAACTGATGTCATATGCCCTTGCCCTAGTAGGTTTCCAAATCTACAGAGGGAATGGGAAGAGAAGCGTTATAAGATAGCACCAACCCATAGCTCAGAGTAGAATTACAAGTCAACAAGCCATGAAATTATCTCCTAAAACTGAGCTGAAATGAGATGGGCTGGAATCTGTTCAAGTGTTGATTACTGCCATATGCCCCAAGGGTAGGCCATCATAAAATACAAAATGAATTCAATGGTAAAACTGAAACACTTTTCAGATACCAACCTAAAAATCACACAGAACTCATTTCTGAAAGCATCCAAAGCTAAGCAGTGTCACGTGTGTTTGTTCTGACTGTCCACTCCCACACATTTCATTTGCTTCAAGCTGTGTGTATAAGAGAAGAGTTCTGCAATGTGTTACATGACACAGATGCTTTTTGGTACAAATTAGAAATACACTGCAGTCCACAGTCTGCGTGGCAAGGTGTCAGCAAAGATTAATTGTTTCTCTTCCTCAAATTCATGCCAGTCACTTAAGTAAATATTAGCAGGGCAAACTTATAAAAATAGCACAAGAACTAGAATATATACAAGATTGAAATGGGTGTACTGTTTTTTACATGTGATTCTTTTTTGCTCTTTAAAGTTGTTTTTGCTGCAGACTATTATTTTTAGCAGTGTTCGTAACTCTAGTGGTAATATGAGCTCAGCCCAAGAACAAAAGCAATGCAGCATCAGAATTAAATTTCTAAAAGCAAACTGTTAAATCAGTTTATGTTTTTCATCTGGTTGCCCATTTTCAGCTGAAGTGTCCTCTGTTTTGATGAGTTATGTACAGTGCGGTATGTCACTTAGTCTAGAACCAATTATGATCTAAACTGTTAAAAAGGTACAACAAGTAATAGTTTTCTGTTAATTTTTAATCACATCAGACCATATATTCATTTTATGTGCTTACTATATATACCGTGTGAATGTGCTTTTCTTGGAACAAGTAACTCGGCTTGTTTTAGAAGCATCAGCATGTAGGTTAGAAGTCTGTGATTAATTTAGTGTGGTAAAAATAGCAATAAATAATGGTAGAGGGAGAATAAATATAAACAGGGACTAAGAACAGGAATGAGAAAGGATCCTGGGTAGCTTCATGCAGCATGCTAAATTTAAGGAAAGGTGAAAATTCTTAGAAAAACACGTATGTTGAAATGAACAATGAGGTCCCTAGAGTATGTGTTTTGAGATGGACTAATATAGGCCTAAGAAAAAAAAATTCTGATGATTTTATTTTTCTTATCTATCCACCTTCATTACAGTCAAGTTATGGAAGCATGCATGTGTTTAAATACGTATAAGAAGCATGTATATTTATCAGAATTTCCGTTTGTATGTACATATTCTATACAGTGACAGATTGGAAAAGCAGTGTCAGGGATCAAATGGGCAAAAAACAAGGAGATCACAGGAGTTCGACCCAATGGGGTCCATATTTTGTTAACAGAAATTCCCACAGGAAGGATGGTGCAGGCAAATAGCTAAAAGGGACAGCATGCCTCAAAAAAAAGGATGACCCGCAAGTATGGTATTACAGATTGGCAACCACTAGATGTGTGCGTCACTCAGAGTGCCTTGGGCAGAATAACTGCAAGGAAAAGTCTAGAAAGATAGACTGGAAGCCTGAAATGTTTTATGACACCGTTATTTTGTAGCATAGAGAAACAAAGTGGCATAGGTACAACCTTGTGTTCCACTTTAATGTCACTGTAAGAGTTCCTGGCCTTTTAACTTTTGGATACAAGGAGATGTGCGTCTGCCGGGGTGGGGTATGACCTCTCAGACCTCTACCTGATGGCATTGCTTTTGGGGATTATCTTGGATACAGCCCCTACGTAATATAAAAAGCCATCCCTTGACCATAGGCAGTTGACCTTCAGAGTTGTAAAGTGAGTTGGGCAGGGGCTGAGACTGGCAAGTAGGTACAGTACATAGTGCAGAGGAAACAGAGAAAGAGCAGCTTTTGGAAGAAGAGTCTATGTGACACCTGCTACTTGTGGTACAGTGTTTGAATCCTGGGCCACCCTGCTGAGGACTTTGCACCTGTACAGTTAGGGGTAACGGGGATATTTTGTTTCGGTGTGTTAATTTGCTAATTTGTGTTCTCTCTTGGGTATCTCTGCTTTATTTTATATAAACAAAAGAGTGTTTTGTCATTTTTTCTTTAGATTAAACTGATACTTACTAACAATGTATAACACAGTATAAGTCAAAATATAGTGAACACCCTTTACACTTTATTACACACAAACTACAACCTTTGCAACGAGAAAGGCATTATTAAATGAATATCTCACAAGATGGCGATACTGCAAACAGCACAGATGGCAAATCAGATGAAAGCTGGAATGTTCACAGTCTGTCTGGATGGGTCTTACTCCAGGTACCCATGTGTTACTTTCAGACATGGAGGTGAGGTTAAATGACATCTCTACATCGGCCCTGTATGAGTAATTGTACTTGTCTGAACAAGTGTGCTTTGTGATGGGATGTCACTGCATCCTGAGACCAGTAGACAGGCTAAATAAAAAATGATCTGAAGCCACTGAGTGTGGAGCAGAATTGCCTGGATTTGAACAACTGCAGGGAGACATCAACAAAGAGCACAGCACAGGTTTTAAAGATAGCCACCGGCAGTTATGGTCAATCCTGCACTTCATTCACCAGACTTTGTATATTCAGTGTGAGTGCCTGCCTAAACTGTACAAAATGCATCAACTAAAGAAGAATTTACTGTAGTAAACTGTTCATACAAAATATTCAAATCTGAATGGCTTGCTGTGCCAAAAAGAATTTGAAGAGCTGATGATCTGAGCCATGTCCCCAGATCTCTTATATGGAAGCCATTTTCCTTCACAATGATTAGGTTTGGTTACTTTTTTCTGATTTTTTTCTTAACATTTTTTTGAGCCACTGCATTTAATTTTGACATCCATTTGTGACAATTCCTTTTCATTTTGGTAGTTAATCATTTTTTTGGACCGTTTCGTCCACCATTTTGGGTTTTTATGCTTTGATAATGATGCCAACAGGTTAAAAGGTCACCCAGGAAATTGCTTCCTCATCCAAGTTGCAAATTCAGAACCTTTATTTAAATTATTCTTTGTGGGGAACAGCCCGGACACAGACAGGTAGACATGATGTTTAAATCACACACGTTTATTCACAACTACTATTTACACTTCTCGTGAGCACAAACCCAGTGCCGCAGCACCAATCACCCCTCAAGTCCTTGGCCACACGCACAATGCCTTCGCTCAGTCTCTGGTCCGCCTCCACTCCTCTCAACCAAGCTTCGTCCACTTCCACCCGACTCTTGCCCCTGACTGGAGGGAGGCGGCCCCTTTTATTCACCCCGGAAGGGCTCCAGGTGTATCCTGAGGGCTTCTGTAGCCACACCCCTGTGTGGCAGAAGCTCTGTTGGCATATCCGGAAGTCCTCCGGGTGTCCCCAATACTCTTCCCCCCCAGTACTTCCGGGTGTGGCGGAAGTACTGAGGTCCAGGGCTCCCAAGGCATCGGGGCGCCCCCTGGCGGTGACCATGGGCCCCTACAGGGTTGAACTTCCATGCTCTGTACCCGTGGCCCCCAAGGCAACCAGGGAGGATGCCCCCTCGTGTCCTGGAGGAGGCACAAGCCCTCCTCCGCTCCTCCTGGGCATCCCGGCCGGGCGACAAACCCCACCGGGTGCCACATCTTTCAAACTCTTATTTCTTTGGCGTTTAACTTTTTGTATTTTTTGAGCATGATTTTTATCTTCTGCTTTGGCCTTGACACTAGTACATCTGATCTCCTGGTTTTGACCCTTTTTTTAAATTGACATCTATCCACTCTCAAACACAATGTGCTTGCAGACATAACAGTAATGTTACGCGCATGAGGCCACGAAAGTGTGGCTTTCTTGGAATCCAGTTACCAACAGGGTATGTCTAGCATGACAAAACAAAAGAGAGGTAAATGAAAAAAAATACACAAAAAGCACAAGAAGCCCAGCAAGTTTTCAATTCTGAGTTAGAAAAATCAACAAAGGTTTTTATGGACTGCTCTAGGTTAGGCGTCTGCAGTGTTCTCTCTTTTTTCTTTTCATATATGTATTTGTAAGAGCCATTTGCTAGTTATTTAAGTTATATTAAATGTTTGCCTATATATTAGTGCATAGTCTATGGGAGGTTCTTATAGCCCCCACAAGTTGAATTGAATTGGTATACAGTATTCTAAATATTTCTTGTGTCTCTGACTATACATTAGCCTCAGTTAGTGACTTGTCTTGCTGTGTGTAAGGCATGGAGAGCACACAGTTTTAAACCGTACCTTACGTGCCTAGTAGAATGTAACGCAACGTGCTTTATTGAATGTGCAGTGCCATACGTTTAGAGCGTACTGAAGGTGAAGTAAAGCATCTTTAAGTACAGAAACAAGCGAAGTTTGACCAGAAAATCTAAGTTTAGAGAAGAGACATTTTTTTCAGTTTATTTTGCCTTCTGTTCTACGTGTGTAACAACCTTCTTTATTCTTGTGTGGACTATTTGCTTTGCATTTTCACTAAATCTTTTAAAACAAACGTTTGGACTGAGAGATTTCTTTTGGCATGTGCTTGACCCGTGCTTGATCCTGCCTTACTTACAGTTACAGTATTTATATTATAACAGCAATTTATTATCAACTCACATTAACAAATGGTGTCAAATTTTGTGGTTGGCTATTTGCTAAACTGTTTTGCAAAATATTAAGATTGGGCTGTTGGTCAAGAAAAATATGAAAAAATTGCTTTAAATCTGGAGCAAAAACAAAAACACTATTACAAAAATCTATGCAATATTGAATTTTATAATTAGGTGAGACTCAATTTCTTAGAATGCACATAGTGAATGAAGACAAAGGATAAATTGGAAAGTTCGCTTACAGCACATATTGGTCCTCGTTTCATTTGGGAAGACGGGATGACCAGTAGCCTTCATTTTGTCCAGCTGTAGTCTGTTTGTTTCTAGAAGAACAGACAGGTAGCTGACGACTTTAATGTGACCTTCTAAGTCTTCTGTATGAACAGTCTTTTTTAAAACATTTACATCTGAATCACCTGATTCAACAAGACATCCTCATTATGAAGATGCCCTACAAAAGGTTCATTCTCGGATGCACCAGTTACTGCCAGCCTCAGTGAATTCAATGCCTGGATTCCACAATTCATATTCAACTGAAAACATACAAGTAGATCTGTATAAAATGGGAGATCTGATCCATCCATCCATCCATCCATTATCCAACCCGCTATATCCTAACTACAGGGTCACGGGGGTCTGCTGGAGCCAATCCCAGCCAACACAGGGTGCAAGGCAGGAAACAAACCCTGGGCAGGGCGTCAGCCCACCGCAGGGGAGATCTGATAAAATACTAAAATGTGCTGATTTTCTCCATTTGTCTGTCCCCCTATTCATCCCCCTTTTGGCTTGGCTACTCACTCACCATCTCTCACTTTATTGTAAAGAAACCCTGGAACTGCATAAATTACAAAGCTACACAAGGTAGTGAGGTGCACTGCAAAACAGATCAATGACATGTTGTATAACGAAGAAATACTTCTCTGTTTAGCCTTCAAATATGCAGGCATTACTTTGGGAAATAAGTGAAGTGAAAATACACAGGTGTATACATGGTTAACCAATACAGTACTGTAAATTAAGGGCAGAGCGTAATGTACTAATGAGTCTATTTGTCTATTCCTGACAATTCATTAAATTTGTCCATTCATTAGATAAGCAGTGAATTGTGACATTCTGTGTAACAATGTTGAATTCTGATGTGATTTGCCTGTTTGCAGCTTATCTGTTTGCCTCTGAGATTCTCTCCATTCTCCTTTGACTTTTTGATCAACAAACTATTACTGTCCACAGGATCACTTACCTCTGGTAGTTTTTTTTTTTGCTCTTCACTCTATTCTTGGAAAATCTTGACAAATTTGTATGAGAAAAAGCCAGAACAACCGCCATTTCAGAGATACTAAAACTGACTGTCATGCCACATTCAAAGTTGTTTTGCCCATTCCAACACTCAGTTGAACACTAACCAATGCCAGAAATGTTGTTCTGTCTCATTTATACCCCACACTTGTGTCGTCTGACATATGACCTATTGTAATGTACTATTTGTGTGAAGAGGGGGTATAAGTAATAAGGTGGCAGCTTGTAGCGCTCCATTTTGTCACATAGATTGAGTGGAATGGAGTGTGATGTTACACTGCTGTTTTCATTCTTTACTCAAGCAAACAGTTGTAGCTATGCTTTCAAATAATTTGCAATAACCTTGCTTTCTCATTATATTGTCAGGTCCTCAATATTTTATTAATTTGATTAGAACCCCAAGCAATCAGGCAATCAAATACAATCTGTGTGTGTGCAAAACGGTAGAGTAAATATAGAATTTATATTCAATATGTAATTTTTATTTTTCTTGCTGCGTCCCCAGTTGTTTCAATCCACTTTACATAAAGGCAGAACTTTTGTATTAAATGGCAGTCTAAATTAGAAAGAGAAATCTGTAGATGTGGAGCAAAAATAATACATGTGTAATTGTTTTAACACTGGAAATAATGGTGTATATCAGGGGTCCTCAATCACAGTCCTGGAGGGCCGCAGTGGCTGCAGGTTTTTGCTCCAACCCAACTGCTTAACAAGAAGAACTTATTACTCAAGTAACAATTCTGCTCCACTTTAGTTGTCTCACTTGTTAAGATTTTGAACCCTTATTGCTTATTTTAGTATTAATCAGCTGTTTTCTTGGTTTTTAATTGGTCCTAATTAGCAATAACATGCAAATGACAAAAGAGACCAGCATTTCTCCAGTTAGCTTGTTACCATTTACACCTGCGTGTATTTATCATGCACTATTGGGTTTAATTAAACACTTGGATGGAAAGTGAAGAGAAAAAAAAGTGAAGGACTGAGAATTACTCATCCATTTTAGCCTTTAAATCATTTGGATGATATCCTTAGAAAGAGGAAGAAAATCTCAGATATGAGAATGACCTGACATAGCAGAGTTAAGGCACTAACAAGCCATGAAATTAAATTATTGGCAAGAATTGCTTTCTAATTAAGCAACCGGGTTAGAACAAAAACCTGCAGCCACTGCGGCCCTCCAGGACTGTGATTGAGGGCCCCGGTGTATATGTTGAAATAATTTAAAGGTATTTTAAAGTATTTTCTAAGTATAGTTTGCATTTAGCCATCAATCATACATAAATTTCTTTCATTGACTAAGTCTTTGTTGAAACTACTGTAATAAACCCCTTTTTTCTACCATGTTGGTTACTCATTAAGGACAACTCCCAGATATCCACTTCTTCTACTGTACTCCGCAGTGCAAGCAAAAGTGAAAGTTAGTGATAAATCTTTGAGGCTTTCTTTCTATTTGTGCTGAAAAAGGTTTGAAACTTTGAAGCCTCAGTCCCAGTATGAACAGCAACATCTGGTGGTTAACTGCGGTCAAGGCAGCTCTCAAGAGCACAAGTGAAGCAGCACTCATTGATTCAGCCTCATGTCACCAGTAAGAAGCCAAATCTTTCATAACCCAACATTGTTGAATGAGAGTGATGCATTTTATATAGGCTACCTGTTAATTTAGCGTCAAAGCTGTCAAACCGATAAAGTGCGCTGTGAAGCATTGATGACATTCGGAGCTTCAAACGTCACGGGTCATGTGACAGCGGTGTTTTGACACAAGCTCCAACGCTTCTGTATCATTTTCGTATCTCTAGTGAAAGTTCAGATCAGGGTGAGCAGTAACATCAAGAGAAGCCATGACTGAACTTGGCAAGGACATCAATTATAATATACATACATAATCCAAAGAGGATATGGAAAAATAGTGAGGATTTCAAAATACACAAGACAATCATAAAACTTGGGAAGATACAGCATCCAGAATTACCAAACAAACAAAAGAATTAAAAGGCTGTCAAGAAATCAAAACTTTAAAGTTGGAATAAAAACTGAAATTGAGAAGACACTTTTGTAGAGTTTAAAATGGCAACAATGCTAGCATGCTAAAAACAGCTAATTCTGCATAACTCTTTCACCCACTCCTCCACCTTTTCGTTTCTGCCCTTAATATGGGAAGGGCAGGATCTCAATAACAACCCCTGACACACCTCTAACTCCACCATTTTAATGTCTCAACATAAAAAAACCTGAGGCTACCTCAGACACAACATGAGAGGCCCAGCAGAGCCCAGAAGAGCCTCTAAGAAATCATTTATTTATTTGCTTAAACATACCTGAAGGTTTTTTAAAGGTGTTTACACACAAACGTTTATCTTGTTATCTTGTGTTTCCTGGTTTTACAGACTACTGAAACTTTGACTAAACAGCTTCTTTTTGATGTAAGCTACCTTTTTAACTCTTTTCAGTGTTACAAAATCTATCGCTGGGGTTAATAGGACAAAAACCTAAGTCTCCTTCACACCTATCATCTGTTATTTTTTTTCTGCTCAAATGTCATCTTTATTGAAGTGCTTATCTTACTATACAGTTTGTAGTAAATTAAAAATATCTGTTTCTGCCCTTGGCACATTTTATATTATCACACATAGAAAACATCTTTTAGAAATGCATTTATCTACCCATTAACTTAAAAAAAGCAATAAATCAATTAGAAAGTTACTGGCAGTCAGAGCCAGCATCGCAAAGTGTAAATCAATCATATAAACAGCCCACAAGTGCAACCCACAAGCATACTCACATAGTTAAACTCACTCATACAGTTTAAAATCAGCCTCAGACATTTGAAGTGTGGGATAAAATCAGAGTACCTATTACTTATGACTATTGCCTACCCAAGATAAGTTAAAATTTGTGGATATATTAAAAATGTTTACAGATATTTTTTACAGCAGTGAGAGAACTGAACAAGACAAACTTGTGGCTCAGATTAGCACAGTGTATCCCAACTGTTACTTTAAAATTAGTTCTTCAGCAAGAAAATAAAGATATGGAAACTGTAAACATTTTTCATAAACATTAGTAAGTTGTTTTTCACACAGAGAACTATTGATACATGGGATAAGTTAAAGTAGCAGTAGGAACAATATTGTCACACATACAGAGCACAGTGAAATTCTTACTTGATGTACTTACTGTTTCCAATTCTTCAGTTACACTCCCAGTTCCGGAAACCTCACCAAAAACAGTGTTATGGTTAAGTCAGGCTTCTTCCCCTGCTTATGTTTAATTTTTTTCTGCCGTTTTTTGTTCCTTTTTCATTTTCATTCACTGTTTTCCATAGTTTTTTAAATATTGTTTTGTTCACATATTGTTTGTTTAATTATGTATTATTTATTACTACCCACAGTACCTGTCTATGACAGGTAATAGAATAATTTAAAAAATATCTGATATCTCATAGTAGCCATACAACTTCACTTCAGAACAGGTTATCCACCTGAAGCTAAGTATGCTCAGTCCTGGCCAGTACTTGGGTGGGAGATTATCTAGGACAAGCTTGGGTTGCTACTGGAGGAGGGGTTGGTGAGTCCAATAGGGGGCTACTGCCCTGTGATCTTAATGTGGATCCCACAGGGAACACTGTGCTGTAAAAATGGTGTTATTCTTCGGGTGAGATGTAAAACTAAGGTTCTGACTCTCTGTGGTCATAAAAGATCTCTTTGCATCCTTTGTAAAGAGTAGGGTGCATCCTAGTGTCCAGGCTAAATTGCCCACCATGGCCTTGTTGTTCTTGCCCCATAATCATCCCCTGTCTCTAACTGGTTATCTCTCTCACCACGTCACCACCTAATAGCTAATGTGTGATGAGCGTATTGGCACAAAATGCCTGCTGTTGCATCATCCAGATGGATGCTACACATTAGTAGTGGCTGAAGTGGCTCCACACATACTGAAGCAGTTTGAGTTGTGAGAAAAGCACTATATAAATGAAGGTAACTCTCAGCATGCCTCCTGTGCTTTTACTCCTCCTTTATGTCTCACATTTGGACTCATTTGATTGCCTCACTAAAGCCAAACCGACCAGATTGCTCCAAGGAACAGGAACCACAAATAGACCTTAGCATTTTAATATATAGTAGGTTTTTATTCTGTTTGGTTATTATTTAGCATATATGTGTGTTTTGTAGTTCTCCTACATCCCATGTATTTTGGGGATCGTTCCTCAACACGTGGGGCCAACAGTCCAGCATGACAGACTGCCCCCAGCATAATAAAGACTAATGGGAAATGCATTCCCTTGAGATGCATTCAAATGTGATTTGTCTTTGCACATACTGATTTCATTTAATTTTCTTGGTTTCCTGGATACTTTTGTCCGACATCTACTAATTTTGTGGATCAGAACCTATGTTGCTGTGGATTGGCTTTTGGGCAAATCTTTTTATCCTCCTTTTCTGATATTTTTAAAATTTTGTTAATAAATGTTCCTTTTATAAAGCTTCTGGTGAAACCTGTCTCTGTACAAGCCAGAATTTTTCATGGTTTTCCCTCTTGTAAGACATATTTTGAGACTCTCATATGAATTTTGAACTTCAGAAGCTATCTCTTCATTTTGAGGCCTAGACAGGCCTAACACCTCCCAGGCTCCAGTAAGGTTTAACCTATTTTTGGGGCAGGCAATTTAGGATCTGGCCTTTCTTTTGTGGGTGTTTTTGGAGGCTTCAGCTTTTTCCATTTTGTTTGCTGTGACAATCACAACAAAAAGCTTTAATATAAGTAATAATACACATTGTCATAGTGATCTATACCACGGGTCCTCAATCACAGTCCTGGAGGGCCGCAGTGACTGCAGGTTTTTGTTCTAACCCAGTTGCTTAATTAGAAAGCAATTCTTGCCAATAATTTAATATAATAGCTTGTTAGTACTTTAACACTGCTATGTCAGGTAATTCTCATATCTTAGATTTTCTTCCCCTTTCTAAGGATATCATCCAAATGATTTGAAGGCTCAAATGGATGAGTAATTCTCAGTCCTTCACTTTCCTTCCAAGTATTTAATTAAACCCAATAATGCATGATAAATAAACACAGGTGTAAATGGTAACAAGTTAAATGGAGAAATGCTGGTCTCTTTTGTCATTTGCATGTTATTGCTAATTAGGAGCCATTAAAAACCAAGAAAACAGCTGTTTAAGACTAAAATAAGCAATAAGGATTCAAAATCGTAATGAGCAAGACCAATAAAGTGAAGCAGAACTGTTACTTGAACAATAAGTGCTTCTTATTAAGCAATTGGGTTGGAGCAAAAACCTGCAGCCACTGCGGCCCTCCAGGACTGTGATTGAGGACCCCTGATCTATACCAATGAAAGGATCATTTCTTGAACATTTTCCTTAAGCATTTTATACATTTCATACAGTTGACAGTTCTTTAATAATAGAAGACATTTGTTATTGTTACTCAGGCCTTAAAACTAAAAAAAAAACTACCCTTGTAAAATGAGGCCTCAAAGTTCCATTAAGTAAGTCTGACTTGGAAACTCAAGAACAGCCTTTGGCCTGCACAAACACAAAAACAAGACCAAGCTTAGAAATTTAAAAAAGGGTGAGGAGAACTGTAAAACCCCATGGCCTATGAAACAAAAACACAGTTTCTTAAAATTGACAGGTAGTTGTCGACTCGGACCGATATATGCATTCAAACATGACCATATGTATAGTATTGTATAATCCATCCATTATCCAACCTGCTATATCCTAGCTACAGGGTCACGGGGGTCTGCTAGAGCCAATCCCAGTCAACACAGGGTGCAAGGGAGAAAACAAACCCCGGGCAGGGCGCCAGCCCACCGCAGGGCACGCACACACACACACCAAGCACACACTAGGGACAATTTAGAATCGCCAATGCACCTAACCTGCATGTCTTTGGACTGTGGGAGGAAACTGGACCACCCGGAGGAAACCCATGCAGACACGGGGAGAACATGCAAACTCCATGCAGGGAGGACCGGGAAGCGAACCCAGGTCTCCTAACTGCAAGGCAGCAGTGCTACCCACTGTGCCACTGTACCGCCCTAGTACTGTATAATAAATTCTTAAAGTCATATTGTTTGTTTTATATCCTTCTTGATCATCATTCTTAGCACATTGTGTAGATTTTCTATCATTTTTTATTTTTATTATTTTGTTTTGTTATTACTGTTGTTTCGCATGGATGCTGAACAGCTTTACAAACCCTTTCTTTGTCTGTGTTATGTTACATCATCAGTGTTCGGATCTTCCAGTGTTCATTGTGTTAACTGTGAGAGGAGGAATTGTACCAGCAGAGTTTGAACACTCATATGTTTTCTGTTTTAACATTTCACCATGCTAATAATAAACATTAACTCATTGTGGTTTCATTACCTCTTCATGGTGATTCGCACCAGGAAGAACATCGTGAGTCACAAAGGAGAAGCTTCAGAGGTTAGTTGCAAAGCCACAGCGCAGCAGTGCAGTGCGGTTAAAACTGGTTGCAATGGGATAAATTAAAGTCACATGCGATCAATCGCATTCACTTTCATTCCTCCCTCATACTGCATGATTACCTTCAGTTTTTGTTGAGATCAATTGCCTTTTTTCCTCTAATTGTAAGGCAAATGTAACTGAACATAGTCAAAACCACCGCAGGTAATAAACTTAGATAGAGATGAATGAGTCATTGCAAACAGTGCTGGCATGTTGAAAACTGTCCTTTGCCTGTGACACGCAGTAGCAGTCGTAAATCAAATTGTCACAAGACCATAGGTTGTAAGTCAACGACTACCTGTAAAGTTTATTTAACCAGAGAAACAAAACAAAGGCAAACACACAAAAAGTTACCTCAAAGAGGAGAAATGCCAAAACCAAAATCTGAAATCTAAAGAACATAACCTTAAATATTGGTAAAAAGTCCAAAATAACCCAGAAAGTTAAAATAAAAACTTTACAAAAACCACACAGAGAATTCAGTGTGACCTGAGCAAACATAAGCAGGAGATAACACATCAGTGCAGAGACAAACCGAAGGAATATGTAGGAGACTTTAAATTACACCTGAGGTGAGAAAGGGACAAAACTACAAGTAATATAAAAAATGGGAACAAAGAACAAACAAGGGAGTGGAGGAATTTATAAAATACACAAAAACAAATAAATGCAATAAAACAAATATATAAGCATGACAGGAGTATTTTTGGCTCCATAGCCTTTTCCCGCTGGGCCATACTGACTCCTCTGAAGAAAACACAAATTCTGCATAATGTAAAGTACTGTAGTAGACCTTCAAAATCCAACTTGATTAATAATGGTAAATAAAGATTAACAAGCGACTTTGTACCGAATGGCCTGTTCCCTTCGTAATTGTCTGCTATAATACAAAACACTGCATGCAACATGAAAGAAAAGTACACCCAGAGAAAACAGGGGGAGAATGTGCAAACTGCCGATTACTTGGTTATGACCAAGTCAAAATTTAAATTAAATTATTTCTAATACAATACTGCGTCTACTGTAGTTGAATGGTGATACAGCTGCCTGTTTGCCACAACCATTAATTAGGCCCTGGTAGAATTCTGGGTTGGAGTGCCTGATTCGCGCTATACCAAGCTACGGCTGGCATCTACATTTTAATTGATATTGAGATCTGGTGGTGGCTCCTAGCAGCTCTGAAATGAATTAAACAGGTGAGAAACTGGACTGAGAAATGACTTGTGTTCTGCATTTGTCTTATCGCACATATTGATCAAACTTGAACGGCTAAGCTTTTCTGCTCCATTAATGAACATACTGTACCTAACTGTTAAACCTTTAATACTCATTGAATATTTGATTTTAGAATATAGTAGCTTAGAAATGGAACAACTTATTACTGTTAACCTATATATCTGACTTTATTTTTATATTATTTTGTTTATACAAAAAGAAATCTGGCATGTTTGAAATTGTCTTGTTAAATAAATAATATGTTTTAACTGCTAATGCAAAAGTGGCATCTTGCGCCTAAACTGTATGTCTTGTTAAGCTCAGTTTTTTTTTTGCTAATTAATAGAAAGGCAGCTTGAGTAAACTTCCACATGATGTTCTCTAGTACGTGTTTACTTACAGTGAGCTAAAAAAGGAAATGTGGTGTTAAAGACAAATGTACACATAGCATTTTTAATTTTAATTATTGTTCATTTAATTTGGTTTTAAGTTTAGCAATTTTTAATGACTAAACCAAACTAAAACATTATCTTTGAAGAAATTACAGTAAAAGCAGCAAACATAATTAAGAGAGATGGAGTAAGAGAAAGCTGAGTTAATTAACTTTCTTCTGTGTATCCATGCATCTTAACATTGTTTGCTTTATAAAGTATTTATGAAAGACCCTATTCTTTGAATTACTCACATGCCTTTTAGAAGCTCTTGTTTACCAAGTCTGATGAAACTGCTGTTATGAGCAAGGTGGTAGAGGCTTCTGGAATTCTTTATAGACAGACTCAAGCCTTACGTATGTCCATCTTATCCTAGTGATACAATCTCCATTTATGTATGCAGGAAAAAGTACAGTGTGCTGGTGTGCCCAATGGCTGTGAAATGCACTGTATTAAAAGGATATTTGAAGCTTGTTTGAACTCTCCACCCCTCAATTTATATGTCTTTGTGTACATCAGAGTTAGTACTAAATTGCACATTCGTAATTGTCTATTAAGTTTGCACATTCCTGCCAATTACTAAAACTAACCATAACAGCACGTTCTTCCATCTTTTGAAAGAAGACTAATATTGGAGTAGTGTAAAGCACTTACTGCTGTAAGCTCAAAAAAGGATGAGATAATGGATAAATAACTGTACACTGTACACTTAGTCGCTTTTATGTATACATGTAACTTGTATGCTTGCTATATACAGTATATACACTTGTATGCTTATATAACTACTCATTAAATTACCATATTTTAGCAGATTATACTTCCTTATACACGATATTTTGAGATGCACTTTATCATTAGGAACTGCTTTTCAGTATCAAGAACTTTTAACTTTTGCCATCAAGGTTGGTTTAGATTCAGACCAAGTATGTTATTGTAATGGGGTGTGAGAGACAGAGAATAGACTTAGCACTCAGTGCAAAACTGGTAGAAGTTCGACATCTAGAAGTATTTTTGGTCTCTTCAGTAGGCGGACCAACTACCTCCTTTGTCAGCTGCTCCTCAAGTCTTCTGAGGCTCCTTGTGCTCTCAGTTGCTTGGTCCCTGTGCCTGCACATACACACCTCAAGTCTCAAGCCTCACCTCACTCCACACACCCAAGGTCAGAGGCAGCCTGTAGGCCACACTTTCCTGCAAGCTCCAATTCTCTGCCTCTCTGTCTGTGCAAAACTCTATCTCAGAAGCTGCTTTTATGGCCAGCTTCTCCAGGCAACCTTACCCCTTCTGGCAATTCACAGCCTTCCCAGAAATGTTTCCCTCTTAGGTCTGGACCCTGGGTGGTACAATATGCTTTGCCACATTCTGTAAAAACTGGTGACAATAAGTAAATGCCAACAATATCTAAAGTTGTTCAAGTGATGGTGACAAAGAAAATGGCACACATGCCTAAATGTAGTAACAAAATAAATGTAGTGTTACATTTATAAACACTCTTATCTGTATCAGCCTTAAAATCTGTATTCTTTATGTGGGTTCTCCAAATTGGATTTTCTGGTGTGTCTTTATTTTTGTCTACATTTTCATAGCATTTATTTCCAGATATTGCTTAGGTTTATTCAATAAACTGCCTGGAAATATATGTGAGATTAAATTTGTCAGTGTCATCCATGAGCTGTACATACAGTTACATTTATTTATTTGTCTGATCTCTTTATCCTAGGTGACTTGGAACATTTGAGAGACACAACTAATTACATTTCTTTTTTTTCCCATTTGGAACACAGACAGGTGAACTGGTCACACAGTTTTAGTAGCAGAATTTGAACCCACAACCTCAAGGCTTGAGGTCCATAGCCTTAACCACTATGCCACACTGTCCACGATGTATGTTTTTTTCCATATGTCACTTTGGATAAAGCCACTCAAGTAAATAATAATGACAATTTAGAAATACAATACATTTATTTTTTGTAATTGATCACACTAAATATGTATAAGTATGTATATGAATGTGCCCTGTTGCGAACTGATGTCCCATCCAGATCTGGTTGCTGCCTTGAGGCCAGTGGTACTGGGATAGGTGAATTGTTCATGATACCGTGTGAAAGAAGAAGCAATTTTAATAAATTGGCCCTAGATTATAAAAGTGTCTAATGCAACAACTTTACTAAAACATAAGGCTCTGGAAGTCACATTCACTGAGACAGGCACATGGCCACACCAATCACTTTTCCTTATCAGTTCCAGTAATGTATAAAATCAAAAACATGTTATAATTTCATAAGTAACTTAAGTAACAGAAGTTTGAATACCCCAGCCTTTTTATATCCCGTGACAATGATTAACACAATGCATTTTGTTTGTAAATTCTCCACATACCTCTGCTGGGTTCACAATTTGATACACAACAAAACTCATTAGATTTTTTTTTTGTCCTGTTTTTTTAATAACAAAGACTTTTGTTGGAGTTCACCATCTTATAATAACTGACATACTTACTTGTTTAAAAGTGTAAGAACCCTGGAACAACTCTATGAAGCAGGGGATCCTCCAATTCAGTGTAAAATGTAGCCACACAAGATCAGTGACAAGATCAAGATCAGTCACTGTTTGTGATTTATGACACTATTACTAATGTCATACAGTATATGACGCTATGGCCCGAAAACTTGAACTATCTTTAACCTCCTTTTTTGATATTTTTCTCGCCACAAACAATCACAAATCCGACCTTCAATCTTCTCTATTTCATCCTCTTCTTCCTTGTTGTTTCATTTTCTATTCTGAGTCATCTAGTAAATGACTTTCACTTGCATAATAATAACTAATATCCCCCATTATTAAAGAAGTGTCCACTGCATCAAAATAGTACAAAGGCTTGAATAAATAAATAAGACCCTTCCATTGGTGTGGACCACCTTGATAATGTGCATTATCACTTTCCTTCAAATTGCTTTCAGTTTGCATTCATGTTGCAGTACATTCAAGCCGGGGCCCTTGCATTGATGATAGTGACCTTGAGCAACTCACATAAGTTGTCTTGGCTCATGTTGTACTAAAATGCATTGTTGTGAATAGAGTTGTGAATTTAAAGAGCTTTTCGATCACCATGAAAGCTGGCATATCAATAAAAGAATGAGCATTGTGAATAATAAAAGCAAATTCTTGACATTGCCTTTGAGAAGTATTCACTCTATAGATTTTCTCACATTTTAATGTGTTAAATAATGGAATCTAAGAATATTTAACTGGATGTTTTTTTTTTCACAATGATGTCTCCTAAAAACTGAAATGCCTAATTAGACAATACTATTCTGTAGTTACTTTAATTAAGAAAAGCAAAAAGACGGGCTTCAGAGATATTCAGTACTTTTTCTGATACACCTACATTGGTTCTCACATGAATGGTCACACATTTAGTAGAAGGGGAAACCCAGCTGGTTATTACAGCTCTTAACAAAAACAAGATCCTGAAAGTACAGGAGGAATCAAACTCAATCGATAGTAGTTATACTGCAAAGGTAGAAAACACATTCTGGAAACAGTGCAAAGTCTATTGCATAGAAATTGGGAAAATATGGTATGTACTGTATTAGAACCTGACTATAACTGAGCTTCAACACCCTTGTCATATTGGGAAATAAGATATCTGAAATTGGAGACCCTGCATGCATAACAATTGCTTCACGTGAGAAAGGCAAAACAAAAGGCATTGTTGGAAAAAAAAACATGTAAATCTCAAACGCAATTCACCAGAAGAAGACACAGAGACCAAACAGAAAAGGATTCACTAATATTTGTTAAGACCATTTAGCCCAAGGTTACAAAAATCACATCAGATATTAATCATGGTGCTGGCAGTCATTCAGTTGGTATGCCTCTCTGCAGTAGGGCATGGAACACTTTTGTAGACTAAAGCAAAATGGATGAAGGAGAGTACAGTCAAGGCCAGCCCCTGTCTGACAAGATTTAGAATCAAATTTACCTTCCAATACAACAGTGACCCAAAGCATACAGCCACAGCCCCATTATACTGTTTTTAAAACAAAAAAGATTTTTTTTCCGCAAAAGCACCAGTCCTAATTTGCTCAAGAATATCTATTATGGTCTGAAAATTACTATCTATACCTCTCATCCACATTTTGAGAGCTTGGATACATTTTCAAAGAACTGTAATGTATATATTTGCATTAATTTCTGCAAAGGACTGATAGCTAAAACACCCAGAGTGAGATTCTTTGTTTTTCTATTGAATAAGGAATTATTACATATATACAGTTGACCCTTGATATACGACCGGCCTGACATGCGAACAACTTGCTTTACGACCAAAATTTTTGTTTTGAATTACGACCAATATCTTGCGTTACGACCCGAATGTGGTCACGTGTATCCGCTTGTGCGATTGTAAACAGTCGGAGCCCAGATACATGTGTTTGTGGACGTAATTTCAGTCAGTGTCAGTGATTTATATAATTTATTTTGATAATTGCTAAGGAAGGAAGCGAAGGTAAAGAAAGCGAACACAATCGAAACGAAGAAGGAAATTGTGTGGAAATATGAGAGTGGCGTTTGTATGACCGATCTCGCTAATATGTACAGAATGTCGAAATCCACCATCTCGACAATTTTATAAAGATAAGATTTGTATAAGGAAACTTCTTCCAAACAATAACCACCTTCCATTTCATTCTCCTCCTCCTTCCTTCCTGCAAGCCAAAGATGTCAACTTAAATGGTGATTACAGTATGAAATTGTTGTTTCTGGTAGGCTAGGCACTTTTTATAACTTTTTGGTTAGTACATTAGGAAAATTATTGGTGTTTTTGGTAAATTAGGAATATTATACAAACTTTCTATTAAAAAAAGTTAAGTAAGTGTTGCTGTGGACGGTTCGGAACACATTAAGGGCATTTCCATTATTTCTTATGGGAAAAATAGTCTTGACTTACAACCAACTTGAGTTACAACCAACCCTCGCGAACGAATTGAGTTCGTAAGTCAAGGGTCCACTGTATATATATATATATATATATATATATATATATATATATATATATATCTATATATATATATATATATATATATATATATATATTTGAAATGCAAACTTCACTCATTCACTAGCATCTGTTAAGAAAGGACATACATCAATATTTAAGGGTAAAACCCCTCTCACAATAAAAAAAGTAAATCCACCAAAATTTCAAAAATGCTATGACTGATTTAAGAAACTTGGTGATGTTATAGAAAAAAAAATAGCTGACATGAGTTTGTTGATGGTTGTTGGTAATAACATTGTAGTGAGTGGGGTAATCTTAGGCAGTGCAATAATGCAAATGAATGTTGCTGAAGCTTTAATCGCACAGAGAAATCATCTTGAGAAATGGAGCCCACAGCAAGTGGAAAAGAGCAGCTGCCCTAAACAGGAACAATGGACAAGGTGGCGAACTGAATGAAAAATGGGATGTGAAGTGGATGAAGAAAAGATAGGCAAAACTCAAAGAAGACGTGATTAGCTAGTGACCTCCTTGGTTAAACACAGTACTCCAAATACCAACACAGGGACTACAATTCCCAGCAGCCAGGGGCTGCACCAGACAATTTTATCAGCGCTCATTAAGTTTAAATATGAGCACTGACAAATGTGCCATGTCATCAAAAGTAGAAACTGCTTTTTTTTTCTCAGCCACTTTGAGATAACAGTTTCAATGCCTTGCTAGATTACATTGTTTATCTTGAAGATTCAACTTGGATTGTGTTTAGACATTTTCAAAAGACACTTTTCCTCCATTTATTTAACTCTAGGCCCATTTCTGAGAAATGTGTTGACAAAATCAGTGTGTTTAGTGTTGCCAAACCGTTAAGGAGCAATCTTATTTCCTTTTTCCTTTCTACAAAAAAAAAAAAACTCTCAACCCTAACTGTTTTTAGTATGTTTCACTATTGCAAACTATTGCAAAACATGCCAAATGTAACATATTCAGAAGGAAATGGCATGTTTCGTTTATCATTTCCTATTGTGATGCTATATTTGACATAATCTATGAAGTGAGATTCTGGCAGCTGGACAGTGGTGGCATGATGCAGTTGGTCATACATGCACTCATTTTACTGTGTCCACCAAATGTGACAATAAATCTGAGATAAACTGATTAACACTACATTTTTATCAGTGCATAGCCATGTGTTTTGAAAATGCCAACACTGTTGGCCACCTACATATCATCATTAAGTTTGTAATACCAATCAATGATCAGAGTTAAGCACTTTTTGAATTAAAAAAATCAAAGAGGAATTTAAAAAAAGCAAATTAATTGATGGAGCCAAGATACTACTGAAACAGTCCGATTTTTTTCTATAGCTGATGGAGTAAAGAAATGCTTGAGTGAACAAAGTAAACAAATGAAAATTGTAAACACCTAATAAAGATAATAATAAATACTCAAAATTCACATTATCTTGTTGATTACCCATTTCAATTCAATTTTCTAAAAAATTCTATGCCAAGTCACTAGGAAAGCAGCATCTATGGCAGAAATGTTTCAGTTACGGATAAGAGCATGTTCCAGGCTAAGGAGCTCCAGTAAAATAATAATATTGTTCCCATTAAAAAAATACAAATATTGTATACAGAAAAGTACTTAGCTACATAGTACTTCTGATATATTTGATAAACCAATAGCACTAGTCTTATGTGTAAATATATAAGATCATACCTTTTCACAGTGCTCTGTGTTGGATGTTGAATTTTACATTGAATATCCTTTTGATAATCATTGTAATATGAGAATAAGTGAGACAAATATTTAAGCATCTGGTGCAGGCTTTTCCGACCATTTATCTACATTTTTATTTGATGCTGCTAGAGTTCGGGCTAATTATCCCACCTAATAAAAATATTCCCCTACCTCTCAACGGCAAACAAATGCAATAACTACCAATTAACCCTTTAACAGATGTATGCACAGGACATGGAGTGAATTATTGTGTGTTGAATTACTTTAAAAGACTGTTTGATATCAAATTACACATGCTATATTGCCATTATTTCTTCATTAGTAATAAAGTGTATACAATTACATATAGGTATGCCAATTGCTGATTAAAATGAATATTGCCATTGTGAAGGTGTAAAGGCAAATCTACCAGTTGAATAACGAAACAAAGCTGAAGTGAATATGCAGCAATGTCCGACAGATTTGTTGCAGTCCTTGCTTCAGTGAGCTCAGCTATCTGAAATTGGTTATGTACAGAACATATTAATTTTAGATCTATTTTTGACTTAATCTTTATTGATCCATTAATTATTGATGTGAATTCTTTGCTATTTACTGTATGTATGTTAATCTCACAGAGATTAATGGATACAATGGAAATAAGAAGAAGATAAGCTAAATAATTTCAAATGCAGAGTTTAAATTTGAATGAAATCAGGAACAACTGTACACAAAAGATGTTACTGACTTTTTAAAACACTGGTGTATATCCCAGTGATAAGCCATAGCTCATGAGCACCAAATCCCCACAACTCTTAGCTAGATGAACTGTTTAGAAAATAGATTAAAATGCACATTATTCACTTGATTATGAAATCAATAAAAAAAAATTACACTTTTTCCATCCATTTCACTCTGTTACCATCACTTTAATGATGAATCATTCTGACCCTAGAATGCTTATGACTTCAACCAGGGGAACTTTGGAAAGAAACGAACAATTATTAGCATGTTCTATTTGTGGCACAACAAGCTTGACCTGTTAATGCCTTCGAATGTAAACATGGGGCACAACAGGATAGCAGCAGCTCTCTTATTATCAAAGCTAGTACTAGTGTGTTTCAGAGGTTGTGGTTTGTTATAATATTTATATGTTTCTTGAGCTTTTGTAAAGTGTTAAAGTGTTATCTAGCTATCTAAGGGGCACTGGCTTAAATAACCTATTTAATTATTGTATTTTTCATATTTAACAGTTTAGTGGGAAATAGGTGCACCAAGCAACAGCATTTTCCAGTGCATGTCAAGTACCAAAATGGCTAGTTATAACATTATTGTAGACATAGAAAAGAATTTGCAAATTGCTGGTTTGTTTCCACTGCATGAACCAATTTGTCAGGCTTTCTGACACCCAAACCTCGAGCTATTATAAAGTCCCCCACTTGTAAGTTGGAATTGAACCACTATCTCTGCCAAATGTAAACACAAGGGGGGGATAACATATATGAGTTTTCTCTTTTTTGTTCATTCTTAACTGAGAAAAATCTGTAGAATTTAATTTTCACTTTAGTCTTATTGAATATGCAAGCAGCTTACAATGCTTTTCAAAGCTGTGTTGTGTTACTGATTCCGCAGGTTTGGTCAAGTGATGACAAATGGCAAACCACATTTATTGAAATCACTATGGGTCATTTGTATTCATTCAGTTTACCATTATGATGATTATTGGATAATTGCTTCCAGCCCTTCAAATTACTTTAAAGGAAGCTGGTACTAAGTAAAGAAAAACACTGAGAAATGGCGCAAAGCCTTCAATTACCCACTCGCCACTCAATTGCACGTTTACAAAGAAATACAATGGATTATTGTTCTGTAACTTCATAACAGCTCCTAATGATTTTCTGCTCTGCTTAAGTACAATCACATTTTTGTAACTTAAAAGTGGCAAAGAGGTTTTTTAAAACATTGTTTTACATTACAAAATAGTTGTCACAATTACCAATGCTGTATTTGTACTGCTGCAGTAGTCCCTTCATTTTTAATGATTACAACATGTCAGTGAGATAAGGATACAAGGAAAAAACTTTGCAAGCCATGTTTCTTGTGGAACTGTAAATGTAAAGTATGATGTCGTTCCCAATGACTATGAGAGCAAACACTGAATAAGCTGTTAAAATATGGTGAGCTATGCAAGCTCATTACCATTTGCTTTTACATTTGATTAAACTTTGCTGTATGTGTTTTTTAGATAATTCTGTGCTTTTTTCCTTATCCTTCTCCTTGTTTTTCATTATGGCTTTTATTAATTTTAAACTCTACAGTAACACTGTTCATTGCATCATTAACTCTGCTGAATCTGGTAATAAGTACATCATTTACTTTTATTTCTTTTACTAAGCAACCAGTGTTACTGACTGATAAGAAGTTAATTAGTTGACTCTCTGCCAAGCCCATAAATAAGATATTTTTATACAGTAAATGACTTTTCTCCCAATGTAATGAAAACAAAAACTTGCTTTTGAAATCTAAAAACCTTTATAGTTTCATCCATTCCCAGTAAAACCAATAAATATATAGTAATTGACTGCAAAGAGAAAGAACTAGCTTTTAGCTTAATGCTCTATTCACAGGATGAAGAAATTATTTGACATGGTTAACAAAGTGTGTATAAAAAGTGTAGTTATAGGGTGATTTATTGTTAATGTAACTCGTTTTGTAAATTAATGTAAAACAAAATACTTGAGTAATTTAAATAAAGTAGCAACATGTATGAAGGTTATCAGCATATTTTTTTCTATACCTTGCATCTTAGTACTTAACAGATGTAAAATCAGTAGAATGAAACAGGCTGTCAATAGAAGAGGTGAACATCAACATTTACTTATGTGACACATATACAGAAATGTAGCTGAAAGTGCTTTACAAATGATAATAGACAAATTATAATAGAAAAAACATGTCTCTAGATTTCATTAATTCTGTTTTTTTTCATTAATCATACCTTCCAATGCAGTATACAATTTTAATTCTTAGCACAGATGCATCAACAATTAATACAAAATTATACTTAAAGGCTGATTTGTTATAGTCATTCACAAACCTACAATATAATCAAATATTTCCACCACATTTAAAGGACATAATATTTAATGCAGTATAAGGAATATGTTTCATTTTGGAGTCATCAGAAATTAGAATATTGACAATATATTTGTTTCCTTTGAATAATTCAAATCTTTCCTGAAAACATTTGTTTCACTTGGGCCAACATTTCCAACCTTCTTGTACTATCCACTGTAAAAATTGTCATTGTTAGTTGTAATAAAGATATAGATAGTATTTCTGAAATAATAAATGTAAAGAAACAAAAAGGAACTAGAAAATATACATAGTATTTCCAAAATAATAATTAGAAAGGAACAAAATATATAGATAAAGAGCAAAATGATCATCAGAACCAAAATACTGAAACTCATTAAAAAAAACTTTCCCTAAACAGACAAAGTTCTAACACCCCAAAATAATGTAACAAAAGGTAAATGTCACAGAAAAACTTGCATGGCGTGTTATGTTTTCTGTGAAAAAGGTGCAAACTGTGAATAATTGAACAGACCAAAAAAAAAAATGCCAACAAATTCCAGCAAAAGGTCATTACAGAGAACTCATTCTATCCTTCATCAAAAACCCAATTCTGTTTAATTTACAATTTTTCACTAAATAATTGATCACAAGAAAACCTAATTGTTAACCAAAAGTCAAAGCCAGAAAAGAGTCTTTAAAACATTAACAATGAGCACATCAACCACATGGAGTTTACTTTTGGTTTATCCATAAACTTTGACAACCAAGAAGTGCACAACGTTGACCTTACATCCTGGCATGGTGATGGTACCAGCGGTGCAAACCTCAGAGTGATGTTGAGTCATAGCATTCACTGCTCAGGATAGTGGCACACATGAAAACCAAGCTGACATCAGAAAAGGGTGCAAAAGAATTGTAAGTATCTGAAACCGACACTCCAGCAAGAAAAAAGTATCAGAATTGAATTCTGCAACCCAAAAAACTATATTTGCCTAAAAAGAAGAATGAAATAGGTTGAAAGTAGTGTTAAACATTAACAATGAGTATCAATCAAAACATGTATGACTACAATAGCTTTGGCATGCTTTGTAACTTCTGGCCAGCAACCAGGTAGGAACAGGACACCAGACTAAAATGTAAATATTACAGTAAATTTTAAGATTAGATAAAAAATTCTGTACATTCACAAACCCTTAAATCATAACAATTGAGAATAGAACCTTTCATTTAGCTGTGAATAGGTAGTGAAACAGTGTCAAATAATGAATGGAAGAATGAGAGAGAGTGGGTCTTTGGCACATGTATTTTGAATAAATAAATAATGCGCTTGTATTTTTGGGTGGGGTGTGGGTAGTGTGGCGGAGTGGCACCAGAGGCAGATGTGGGGGAGGGTGTACGTTTGGGGTTGACCTATTCCCTCATTAGCACTGGAGCCAGGTCTTCTACACCTGACTCCCCACTGGGTTTTTAAAAATGAACCAAGGCATGAGGAAGACAAAACATTAGAAAAGAAAAAACAGATCTGCGAGTGAGCGTAGTATAGGATGCCTGACCCATCATAAGAGAGAAGAAGCAAAGAGGACAGTTGCTCCACAAAAGAGCAAATGATTGGAACTCTAGGGGTGAATCATTACCCATTGACTTATTGACAGAGCAGGTACGATGGTGATGGAGTCCTCCTTAGGGATCCACAGGACGCCAGAACAACATGAAGGAAGATGAGAGGACAGCAGACTCTTAACGGTCTGACAGATGCCAATGAAGGCAGCCAACATGGGAGTCAGAAGGGAGAACCACAGCTGCTGGTTTTCATTGGGTGAGCTAGGGAGAAAAGAGAGGTGAAGTTGCGCTGGGCTTACTGAAAAGGGGAAAGATGGGTAAGGACCCGATGACTATATTGTTTTTATTCTGGTTTTATCTTTGGATCACTTATTTAATTTTTAGCTTGTGTACTGTCTCTGATTTTATGGATTATTTATTTATTAAGATGGAATACTTTTGCGCTGTACTTTGAACACTTTGTCTAATTTTTTAATCACCACTTTGCACCAACCCTTTGCTGACTGTGTGTGTCCTCATTTAGCTGGCTCATCTTTGGGTTTGTTATCGACAGTTCAGGGCTCAAGAGACTCCTGTAAGCAACCAGAGCTGACCCAGACTGTCACAGAGATAGCCCTTGATAAAGTACACTATTTCTCAGTATATACAAAACATGTCTAACTCCGTTCAAAAGTATAAATTACACATTTTTCTTTTGATTCTAACTGTGTATCAGTGTCAGCACCTTGCTTTTGACAAATGCCATCAGCAACCTGCTTTCTGGGGTCACATAATTCTAGAATATTTCCTTCTTAAACCATACTGGGATACAATCTGTGGGTGTAATAATTGTAAACTCTCTAAGAGTTCTCTATGGAGTAATACCTGTTGGGCATGATCTGTGGTGGCTTACACTGTACTGCAAGCACAAATCCTATTTTGTGTAGCTTGAAGAATTCAAAACAGACAATGACTGTCTCATTTTTCTTAAATAAAAAACTTTACTAGGAATAATTCAGATGCTTTTCAGAATTTGGGCAACAAGTGTCAATGTTGTCCTCAGTTAATGGAACATCTTGAACCACTGCTTACCATCTATGTTCCTGGTGTTGTCCTCAGCACAACAGAAACTGTTTCTTTGAATCATTGCCTAATATTACTTTTTTCTCTTTCTTTGATCTATGGAAAAGTAGTGGAAAGATACTTGATAAGAATAAGTGTTGTGTTGAATGTCTTACTGTAATCCCTACATTGTAACGAAACCGTGATGCTGGTAAAATAATTACTCTAAAAGTAAATAAAGAAGAAACACAGTTATAATAGGGTTTCATTGTAAAATCAAAATATATGTACAGTTTCGAGGTATTTTGATTCTTAGATGATACCGATTGCAAGGTATGTCCTTGATTTATTATTAGAATGTTGGAAAAAAGGAATAAAACTACAACATGTATAACAACATCTAAGCTGCTTACTTTAATTAATCAATATAAAAAAACATGTACATTCAATATAAATCAGATTTAAATTATCTATATTTTTCAGGCAATATGTTTTTTCAGCACATTCTGATTTTTTTCAGCAGTATAATCTTCTGCATGATCAAGTGTGTGACATAACATTTCTTTGCTAATTCTTCTATTAATTTCTTCTTCTAATTAGCTGAGACAGATTTTGTGTTTTGAAGCAGGTGCCATTTTGATCTTACCAGAAGGCGTAAAAAGAAGATATAAAGATAGCAAGTTGAAAGTACACATGAAACAAGCTCATTATTTAGAGAACTGTTTGGTAAAATTATTTGTCATCTGTATCTCCATGAATGTTATACTGCCTCTGATTCAAAATGTTCACTTGAAAAAAGAAATGCGTTACTGGTAAGATATTGCAGTTTTGAATGCCATGTTCTTGTGAACGCTGTTGCTGTAAATTCATGTGGTAAGAATATCATTTTACTGAGGCTTTTTGATGAATGTAAAAAAGAGACAATTATTTTTTCTTTTCAAAAAATGGGAATAAAATTAAAAAGATAATTTTGCCTTTTCTTGTGTTTGTTACAAAACACATTTGTTTCTTTGTTTATTTCAAAATTAAATTATGTTTTGTTTTCAGTTTTTCATTGTGTAATGTCTGGGGCACTGGACTGAGTAGGAGTTCCAAAAAAAATTTGGATTATTTGGTGTTGCTTGTGTCCAGATGTTGTAAGACTGCTACTTTTTCCTTAAGAAAAAGAGCTATCTGATTACCTTTTTGCTCCCGATCAATGTTATCAATGTTCATTTTTATTATACTGTACTTCATAATGGCATTGAATTGAGTCAACCTGTGGCTGTCCATTTATCATAAAGAATTTATTTCATGCTGAATGTTGACTCAGTTAAAACAACTGTATAGCAAGGATGAAAATTCCAGTTTGACCATCATACTGAATTTTGGTTCACTCTTTAAATAAACAAAATAATGCACATGCAGAATTCTCTGGGAAGTTATGCACTACATTATTATTAGACCACAATTATTATTTAGTGTTAGATACTTAGCCTTTGCTGCTTAAAAGTTACATCAGCTACCCATCAAGCAGAAAGAATAAATGAATTAGAAATTTCCATTTTTTTTTTGATCGTGTTGTGGCCATGTGCATATTGCACTGCACATTAAAGTTATTTTATTACAGGAAAATAGTTACTAGTTACTTGTGGCACTCAGTGTTATGAAATCATCTCTGAAGTAAAGGGGCATGTTGACAACAAATGAAGCAATAATGCATGTGTGGGAAGCTGTTATAATTTAGTCTTATTAATCCTTGTTCATTTATTTTGATGTTTTTGTAAATTATTTTAAAATATTTGTTAATAAAGATCAGGCAGTCAGTCAGTCATTGTCCAACCCGCTATATCCTAATACAGGGTCACGTGGGTCTGCTGGAGCCAATCCTAGCCAACACAGGGTGCAAGGCAGGAACAAATCCCCGGGCAATGTGCTAGCCCACCGCAGGGCACACACACACACCCACACACCAAGCACACACTAGAGTGTAATAGAGTCAAGGTAAAATGAACTTCAGGAAGAGCCTAGAGGTCAAAAATTCGAAAGGGCACAGAGCACCAAAATTTAAAATGGAAAACAAAAGCAAGATCCAAAAGACATATAAAATGTGAAAATATTAGAACAATTAAACCATTAAGGAAAACTCCAGAAACAAATGATTTCCACACAAGCTGTGAGCACAATGCTTTTTCACAATCCCTTCTATCACATGTCTGTCTAATAATAGGATAGGGTTACTGGCAGGTCGTGTTTGGGTGGAGGAGCCATAGGAAGATTTCATAGCCGGCCATACCTGACACTTTTACTTGAATTCTTCTAATTGGAGCAGCTATGATGCTGGTTGTTTATGAAGGGCATGTGCTTTCTTTACTCTGCAGCAGGAGGTTAGGAATTGGGATGTTTTTTTCTTTTTGGATATTGTTATTATTAATACTAGGGGGCTTCACCCCCTGCTCACCCCACTTGACAACCCCCACCCCCCGTGCCTGCGCAGTGCACCATTGTGAAGAGGGGGGCCCAATGCACCCCAAAGAGACGCGGTCGCTTCTCCAAAATCCCTCTTAAACAGTGATACAATGGGAAACAAATACAGTTTTTTTTTTTTACCTCCTCTTTGCTTGATCAGCTGCTGGCTTGCTGCTGCTGCCGTGCTGCTTGATCTGCATCTTGTGTGGTGCTTCAAACATTTAAAAGTCTGTTCAGCAGCTGTCCTTTTGTCTCACTGCCTTGTCTCTCTTCTCCCCCAGACATCCTCAAACACTATTTGATCTCTTTTTGCTGTTCCGTTATTTCACTGAGTAATATTTTCTGTTTGTTTGCGCTAATGTGATCTTTACTATCATTTTGAGACTTTCGAATTTTCCTACTTCCATTATCTCTAACCTGCTCTGCATGTGTATAACACCAACGTTTTTGAATTCTTTACGACATCCTACTTTGTCATCTACTCTTTGTCTTCTTCTGGCTCCAGGTGTGGTTAAATCTCTTGGCACAAAGTCTCGTCTTGTGGGACGTGAAAGTGTCTTACTGAGAAGGTCACGTCTCGTCTTTCTGAACAGGTCTTGTCTCGTCCCAAGTTTTTTTTATATAATAAAGAGATATTCTGGGCAAAAAAGTGATAGTGGAACCTAACACGACAATCAATTCTTCTTAACGTATTTATTCATTAATTTATTTAATTTGAGCACATAAGTACTTACTTGGAACAAAAAGCAAAAACTGAGCAAAAATCATTTTGAAAAAACAAGCAGAACCAAAGAAAAAATAGTTTTTTTAGGCAAAATAATGATTCTAATAAACTCACAATAAATATATAATGAGCAAGCCTAACACAATGAATCTCAAAAGAGAATTAATGAAATATACTTACAGTATATTCTTAAAGAAAGTGGCTAGCAGTAAACTAAAGTATAGGCTGGCTAAAATACTGTAATTAACACAAGAAAAGAAAACAATTAATGAAAATAAAACAGGGCAAAAGCGAGAGACCCAGAATAATCCTGACAGTAGTGAGAGGCAGTTTTATGACTCTGAGATTAACACTGAGGTGTATTTTATTGTTCTTGAATAGGAAATGTAATTGGTCTTCTGTGCTGCAATGGAATAGCACATAATAAAATATAAAGAATAAAAAAATGGCTATTTAAATAGAACATGCACTTACTGGATTCAGTTTTATTATTATACAACGAAAATATAGAAGGTACAAAAGATTGCACATATTGTTTCCTTTTTAATATGCATTGAAATGGTAGAATGGAATTTGCATTGCAAAGAATGAGTAACATATTAGGGTTAAGATTATTATAGGGTTATATTTATTTTTATCATTTTGATGGCTCTTGCTGGTGATGTCACCACCAGCACTATTTCTGAGATATAATGCCACAACATTGTTTGTTTCAAAGGATATTTGTGCACTTTATGGTGTAGGTCCTGATTCATTGAGGTTAGGTTATTCAAGGCCATTTAGGAATAAAGACAGGACTCCTTAGTCTAATGATAAGCAAAGAGGTTTTCAGATCTTTTGTTATTTAATGACTCAGGTATTTGTCAGTCACTTTGGTCTGGCTTCTGTTCAATCAGCTTAATGTGAAGTGTTTGAGATGAGAGAAGGAAACTGGGCTACAGGCGAATAAAAAACAAAGAAAAGGTAATACAAAGACTGACGGATTGTACCTTACTTTGAGGTATGGTAGTTATTTCAGAAAAGGGGTCAAACGGTGGAGACAACAGAAGTTTTGAGGTAAGGAACACAGGTGTTTCAAGGTAAGGTAATATTACTTACTGATTAACCTTGAGAGTGCCAACATATTGCATGTTGATTAGCACATGCAAGTAAGAATTTCACTATATTCTGTACATGAGACAATATTGACCTTATGAATCTATGTTTCTTCTTTAAGTGTAATGATCCCTGCTTGTCTGACTGTAATTTTGTATTAATCTTAGACATGCCCAGTTCTGAGTTTTAGATTACCTTATAGCAATTGGTAGTGATTGCTTAACTTAAATATACACACCATACCCTAACTGGTAGATGCTGGTGTGTGCTGGGGTTTTCTTAATCAACATATCAATATAATTTAGCTTTTGAAGTACAGCCAAAGTAATGTAATTCAGAGAAACTGAAGATCTTCTTAAAGGATAAATTTGGTATTTTTCAAGTTGTACCAAAATGTATTCTAGAATCACACACTTTAGGTTATTTCTTTAATGAAACACATACCACAAATTAGTTTGCCATGTCAAATTGTGTTCTAAAGTGAGAATTGTTTTCAAATTTATTTAAAAAAATAACTAAATTATATATTTTAACTACTAAAAATAACTTTATAATGGAGGAAAAGGGTACTAGAGTCTCAGTGTGACACGAAGCTTCATAACTTATTGATCCATGTCATCAGATTACACATACATTTCCAAACAGGGTATCCATTTGTTTTAGGAAAAAAGCAAACCATTGTTGTGAGATTCAGCCATTTTAAAAGGAGACTGGCTATGCACTTCACTTTGCTAAGTTTGTCTTCCTCCGTGGCACCCTTCAGGGCCAGGGTCATGGATTGATTTTGGAAAATCATTGCCGAGCAGCATTATTGACATTGAATTTTGATACCCAGATGTGAATCACTGTTTCAGTTCTGTAGACAACTAGACAATAACTGAAAAGGGCACACTTACAGGGACTTATATTCTTTCATTATATAGAAGCTTTTTTCTTTACTGCTCAAAGATATTATCTGCTGCTGCTAGACTGACAGAGAGAGAATATTGAGCAGGCACATAAGCAGTGGTTGAAGTGGGGAGATACACACTGGTATACCGTACCTGCATTTTTCTGGTTCAGTTGTGGAGTACCTGCTCTAAATTGTTGCATGCCAGCACCTCATGCTCAGACACAAACCATCTTCTTAACCCATTGATCCATGGCAGGGTCGCAGTACAGTTGTAGCCAAACCCAACAACCATCAGAGGGACGCAAGACAGGAACAAACCCCAGACAGCATGCCAGTCCATAACAGGGTGAACACACACACAAACACTGTAGGCCAATTGAGCAACACCAATCCACCTAATCTGCATGTGTTTGGACTGTAGGAGGAAACTGAAGCACCTGGGGAGAATATGCAGACTCCATATAGAGAACATCTGGGATGTAACCCACATTCTCCTTCCTTGTGAGACAGTATCTCAGCCACTGTGCTTCCAGATAATAATATTAATAATAATATTGCAGTCCTCAATATCTTCCATCCATGAATCTATTTGTATATTTTTCTCCACTATAGGTAAATAATAATCATAATAATAATCTTCCTAACCCACTTATTCAGGGCAGGGTCGTAAGACCAATGGAGCCTATCCCTGCAAGCACAGGGTATATTGCATTAACAACAGCTGTATAATTGTTTTCTAATGGATAATAACAATGTTATAATAATAAACAATAATAATATCACAAATATAGTAATTGTCCTTGATATTTTTCATCCATTAATCTATTCAGATATTTCCACTACAGGCATACCAGTAACAATAATAATAATAATAATAATAAAAGTAATCTAGCCATCTTCCTAACTTGCTTATGTAGGGCAAGGTCAGAGAGCATCTGGAGCCTTTCCTGGTAATCATAGGGGGCAGGCAGGAGCACCACCTGGATAGGACGCCGATCCATCACAGGGCAAACACACACATAAGGGCAACTTTAGCCACATCATTTCCCATAAGTTTAATCAGGTCAAAGTTTACTAAAATCAGTACAGATGTTTTAGCATAAGCAGTGTGATAGCTGACAGCTGTCACTCCTGCCTCACAGCACCAAGTTCTACATGGAGTGTAAATGTTCTATGTATTTACAGATTGATTGGCATCAGTGTGAGTGAATTTACCCACTCAAAAAAAAATTGTGCTCAGTTGTTTTACTACCATATCATTAGCAAGAGTGACTCATTATGTATTACAAAAGTCATTGATAATCTGAAATTATTTGTAGAATTTCTCATTTAATAACTAAAAATGACATCTTTCTTCCATGGCAAAAGCTCACTTGTTCTTTACCTATATTGTTCGCTGTATTGTTCATTATTCACCAAGACTGTTTATAGGAAACATACCCTAGACCATTTATTTATATTAAAAATAGAAGCGGTCCTATCACTGACCCCTGTGGAACACCACTCTTAACATCACCTAATTCTGATAAAGTCCCTCGTACCATCACACTCTGCTTCCTGTGTCTAAGCCAATTTAGCACCCAACTACACAATAAACCTTGAAATCCCATGTTGACTGTTCATTAAAACTCCTGTTTTTGCATGTGCTGCTCAATCTTTTCGTTAAACATTCCATCCATTAATTTACCTGAGGTACACTTTAGGCTTACTGGCCAGCAGTTATTTGGATCTACCCAATCAACACATTTTTATATAACAGGATAATATTTGCCATTTTCCTGTCCTTTGGAATTATTCAGTGTGTACTGACTTTCAAAAAAATATGCGCCAAAGGTTTATATATGTAGTCATTAACCTCCTTAAGCACTCGAGGATAAATTTTATCTGGTCCAGATTATTTGTTTCAGCCTATTTAATCTAAGCAGCACTTCTCCCTCTACAATTTCCAAATCACTCAATATCTTCTTTAGTGGTCCCTGTTACTGCTGGGAGTTTTTCCACTTCCTGACAAGTGAAGACTGTAGAAAAATGCATTTACTTTTTCACTGTGTGTAAATTTAAATTCCCACTGAGTATTCCTAATACTCTTCACCTCCTTCATGATTGTTCTTTTACTCTTAAAATGCTGAAACACATCTTTAGCCCTAAGGATAGCAGTAGAGTTATCAGTCTAATATACCTTACACAGCTGTTCCTTCCTTTGCAGCTTCTTTTTCAGCTCCCTTTTTAGCCAGTACAAAATTGTTGTTTTTTTAATTTCTTACTGTTTCTAAATTTTAGGGTGAACTTTTCCTGCCTTTTATGTAAAACATTTTAAAACCAATTCCAAACTGCTCCTCAAATGTTTTCATGCTTAAAAGCTTAGTTTGTTTCTTTTAGATGTTGCCACAGCTGCTCAAAAATTTTCCTACCAAAATTAAACTTAATAGTTTTATTCTTTGCATCTGTACTCTTCCAAAACACTGAGAATAGCATTACAGTCACATGAGCCTAGTGGTTCAATCACCTCTATAACCTGAATTATATCCGAGTTATTACAAAACAATGAATCTAAACAGACTTGCCCTGTCGTTGTGTAGGCAATTTAACAGAATTTAAGAAAACTTTATACTATCAGCACCTGTGTTCCGACAACTGGATACATCTGAAGTCACGATGGACACTTCTAGATTAAGGGTCTGAGAAGTCTTTTCATAACAAAATTTCACATATCTACCTATTTTTCAAAAGCAATAAATGCAGCTAACAAAATTATAATGTTGGTGACTGAAAACGTTTACCCATTAGGTCCACATTAGAGGAATGAAGACATTACCTTCTTGATTCATGTTAATCATAAACAATCACCTTTATTATAGAACTGTAAAGTGATTGAATTCTAGGAAAGCTAAGTGGGCTATTTTCTTTAGTTGATTTAATTCCAATATTTCGTATCAGATACATGGGAAAATGCGAAAGTGGTTGCCTTATGTCAACAATTTGATAGTACTGAACTGGCTGACCCACCACTTCCCATTATCACAATTCAAAAGTTTGTTGCCTAAATTAAGAAGATAATGGTTGCAGAGGAAGAATTTTGACAAGCAACTCAGAATAATCTATAACTGAAAATGTTCCCTCAGGTTTACTATTTGCTCTGTTGTGAGCATGTAAAATAGTCTTACAAAGTGGTCACAATTCTTAACATCTCAGGTCTCCTGGACAGTTTTAATACTACAGAAATAATTAAAAGACATTTCAATGGCCAGATACGGAGAAAGACCAATTACTTTAGGTTAAGAATGTGAAAAATAAGCTCTGGCAAAATGTGTTAATTGTTCACCTGTTGCTTTACTGCAACCATTTCACCATTCCTAATAAGACTTGGAAAGACATCTCATTAGATTTCATCCCTTCTTCCCATGGGTATACAAAAATTTTAGTTAAGGTGTATAGAGTTTCTCAAAAGCGGCCTAAGTTATTCTGTATAAAAGATTCCTACATCTTGTGAGTCAGCAAATATCTTCTTTGCTGAAATATTCAGTCTTCATCGGTTTCCCTTTTCCAATTATGTCAGTTGGAGGATCCAATCTGTTTCCTGTTTTTGACGTTGTTTTTTTCTAAAACTCTCTGTAAAATTAAATCTTTTGCAAGGGTATTTTCCAGAAGCAAATGGTCAAAAGTAATGAGTTGACTACAATTTGGAAGGTATATCTCCATTATAATGTTATGATTTTTAAACTAAATTGGATGGGTATTCATGCCTTAGTGATATATATAAAGAAAAGCCAAGCAAAATGACACCTTTTATTGGCTAACTAAAAAGATTACAATATGCAAGCTTTCGAGGCAACTCAGGCCACAGTACAACACCCTAGTACTACTGATATATATAAGAAATTCATTAAAGATCTGTAGCAGTGTTTTTTTTTCTTTTAATTGTGTAACATAACCGTAAACCACAAATTCCAAATGTGAACCAGAAAAACCAAAACTATTGAAAGTATTGTGAATCATCTGAAATATGTTAACATATCTGGCCTAGAATATTAACCTTCTGAAACCAGGTCTTTGATTAATATTTTTGCTGAATATTAATGTAGAAAACATTGTAAATGCATAATTGGTCAGAAAGTTTAGCAATTGATTCGAGACATTCGATTGAGGGTTCCATTGCAGAAACCACTTTTGGGATTTATTTGAGACGTTTTAAGATTATCAGACAGATTAGTCTAGTAACTCGTAAGTTTTGACTTCTCTCCCATTACAAAATATATCCAACTTTTTTTTCATATTTTAAGGGCAGTTTTTTCAAGTATTTATTCCTCTGATCATTATCCCCTCAATTCTGTTTAATATGATTGTGAACAGAAATAAGAAATTCAGATTCACAATGCGTTGGATCTAGAGTTCAATATCTGGTTCATTGGCATGCCACTGTTATTATAGTAACATTTAATCAAATTCAGCATCTGACTGTTAAAACACTTAAGGATTAAGAGTTAAAGATCTATTCAGTCTATTAAGCATATTGGATAATGTGTGACATTAAAAGAAACTGGGCACTTACTTTTGCACAACATGTACAGCAGTGAGTAGAGGACACAGTCATACAGGATGCTTGTTTTTAGGGGATGAGAAAGAAAAATTAAACCTCATAAGAAAATCGTAAAACTATTTATTTTAGTTACTTGAATGACTCCCATGTGATATTAAATTCTCAGGTGGCAAGTTGTGATTTAATAGTATTTGATCCACTGACATAATCAGCAATGAATATTTTGATTTTCAGCTTGCTCCAAATTCTCAAAGATGTTCTTAAGCAGTAATAATGGGGCATCCTTCACAAGACTTGCTACTCGATTGACATACTGGCTGGGCCTGAGAGAGGAGCTTCCTGTTTAATACGATTAGCTTAAAACCCTTAAATGGTATTTAATTGGGACTGAAGTCAGCTAACTAGATCTGTCTTGGATTATTATTTTTCTTTTGTCTATTATCTATTGCTTTTTGGTATATCAAATCTGTTAGGTATTTTAGAAGTGATCTAATATCTATAACTGTCCATACTGTAACTATACTGCCTGTCACATACTGCATTCTTGGGGATATAGGACACTAGAAGGTATAGGGTAGAGTTGTTTTAACTCTCATTTACAACAGTTACTGGACAGGAATAGTACTTAACATATATTTTACTGTAAATACTGCATGTAAATTTTGGAAAGTAGGAGTGGATGCACAGTGCTGCAAATGCCATTAAAATACGCTGTTAACTTTTACATACTTTTCTCAGACAGGACAGATAACAGAATACTTTTTGAGGTCCAATGCTTGTTAGAGTGGACAGTGTGGATATGTTGAAGATTGACTGTGCTACTGGCAACCTTAATGTCTAAGGCTAACAGCAAATTAACAGAAACAAACAGAAAATTGATTTATTTAAATTCCAAATACTTCTCTTACTATCCTTTCGAAACCTTGAATACAATTTTTTAATATATTTTGTGTTTCTTTATATAGTTAAAAATTTTGGCATGGCAGTTTCAACTTTTTAATCTGATACACTTTATCTTAACTTTGGCATATATATTCTTCAGTTCTGTACTTTTCCAAAGCTTCTTAATGCAGAAACTGGGAAAGTGCTTGCATGTTTTGTTAAAGTAATATTAGTGTAACAAATGCTTACTGACTTGTTTGCCATATCTCTGACACCTACAGGAGAGACTCACATTTCTTGAAAGTGATGTATAATTTCTTAATTCACAGCATCCTTTGTGCACAGAATCTTCAAATATTAAATGCAGGCTCTTTGATATTAGTAATGAAAAATTACAAATAGTTTTCTATGCTGGCCTTTCCACCTAAATGAACTTGAGTTTACAGGACGTATTACACTTTCTTTCTTTCTTTCTTTCTTTCTTTCTTTCTTTCTTTCTTTCTTTCTTTCTTTCTTTCTTTCTTTCTTTCTTTCCATACATAACATAACATAACTGGAAAAATTTGAAAGCTTTAGGATATGACGGGTTTGACAGGATTTCTGTTACATAGACATTAAAGTAGCATTATGAATTAAACAGCAATAACAATGTACAATGCCCATAGCAAGCAGAACATACTGTACCACTAGTTACGATACTCTCAGGATCATTTTTATAACATATTACCATGTGGGAAGTGAATTTTATGAATATATTTATTATGAGTATTATCATTATCATATAAAAAGAAAAAAGGTAACTGGAAAGTCTGAATAGCAGAAACGTGCTGCGATGGTTTTGTAGGAGACCAAAGATTAGCTTGTGTGTGCTAAAATAAAACAAATTACAGTTTTATTGAATGTTGTGTTTTTTAGAATACTTTTCCTATTTGAGGTGAACATGAATGCCAAAAACGGCCAAAAGTATTGCACTGTCTCCGAATACCATAACCAGTCAGCGGTAGAAGTGGAATGGGCTGTAGAATTCAGCTGTGGCAAAGATGTTCTACTTGAAAGGTTAATATTAAGCTGATTTATTTTGGCGTCTTCAGCAGTTAATGAGGAAGATGTGGAAGAAAATCTATCAACCTCCTTTCTGCATTTAAATTAATAAATAGAACAGAGCAAACAGAGGCAGCATTGTTAAAGGGGGAAATCTTTGCTTTTACATTGATGGGGCTTGATGATCATTTACTTTTAATATGAACATCTACAATAAGTTGCTTTGTGCTTTTTCTCAGGCTTGCCAATAAAGCCAGGCTACTACACAGTTGCTAGCTCCCTTGTTGGGATAAGATATTTTTTTAATTGCGGCATGTTACATAATGTGAAACTATATAGATATAATGTAAAAAAGGCGATACCCCTTCCTTAGTGATACGGCGGTAAGAAATCACATAGTAGAAATAACTTAGCTTTCTTTAATGACAGTTTACGCGGCATAACAGACGAGGAGGCCATGAAAAGACCATCATTGAAGTGGGAGATCGATGTATAGAGTCTGCCATTTTCGTCGCTGTGTTGGAAGGATTTTCTGGATTGGATGATGTTATCTTCCATCCGTCCATCAGCTTCAAAGGTGTGCTGGGCAATGTTCCAAGGCTTTATACTCTTTCTCCATGTGCAGGCCCCCACTTATGTGAATAATACAATTCCAAACAAGGCAAACAGAAGATAAAATTTCATGCTGACTCTGACAGACGAAAAATAGTGCACGTTACCCATTTCACAGTTGTCCTTAACTTGTCTTGTCTTAAAATGCTTTCCTAGTAGTTTTTATATAGTGAATTCCTGTGTGCTAAATCTGGCTTTGTGAGTAGAAAGAAAAGTAGATTTAAAATATTTGCAGAGAGCACAGTGACATATTAAACTTGTATTCTGATTACACTGCCAAAAGTGAGTAAGAACTTTAATGCTAAAAGTTTAAAATACTTAGTCTCACTGTTAACTTTATATGGTGATGCCTTTATAATGTCATCAGATGTGCATTTAGGCTGGTCACACTAAAGATACAGTGAATTAGCATTTGTCATCTTTTCTCTGAAATTACTAAAATAATTATTTCTTTATTGTTAAAGTTATGCTATTTGAAATAGTTTGCAGTTTATGGAAATGTATTTTTTAGCAGAATAATTGCAAAATCGAAAAGCTAACATAACTAGAAGAGTCTGTGCAGTCTGCAGTTAATGATTAAACATATTAAAAAATTGTACAAATACAGTATATATTGATGATCTCTTAGAAAATTATTTCTTCATTCTGTTCCTATGTATTGCAACACACATGCACATGATGGGCAGCTAAAGGGTCTGAATGAGAGTAATTCCCTGCCAGACAAGGGGGTGGCGGAGTGCACTCTTTCTCTCACTTCTCTGCAGACCAGTTATGGGAAATTCCACCTGGCCCTAGTGACGTCACTTCTGGTACTGGCACCCATGACCTCACTTCCGTTTCCACCTTCAATGATGATATCACTTCTGGTCTGGGGCCCAGTGACACCACTTCCAGTTCCGGCCCCAGTGATGATGTCACTATCCTCCACTATCCTTAAAAGCTGCAGTCTTTGTGCCAGCAAGTCAGTTCTTTTATAGACTCTAACCTGTGTTACTACTTTTCAAACAATTTTGCAGCCAGAAAAAACAATAAACGCGTGGCTGCCCAAAGTATTGTCAAATTTTCTGACAGTATTTTATTAATAACTAAAGTATGAAAGTTTCTTAAAAAAAATAAAATGCTATACTCAAAATTTAATATAAATATAGCCTAATAATAATTAGATTTAGCTTTAGCCTGTTTGTCATTTTATTTTTGAATGTTTTTGAAAGTTCAGTGCCTTTCAGGCACAATTTAAAGCTCAGACATACAAAAAACATACCTTACTTTAAGAATGTGGAGCATGATGAGATCAAATTTCTAATTACTGCTTTTTTAGATAGATAGATAGATAGATAGATAGATAGATAGATAGATAGATAGATAGATAGATAGATAGATAGATAGATAGATAGATAGATAGATAGATAGATAGATAGATAGAACTTTATTTGCCCCTTGGGGCACATTTGAATATAATATAAAATGTAATACATTTTATGTAAAACATTGTTCTGCTCTCCACTACATCCAGTTTTGTTTTAAAGTGTACCGTGGTCTCACTCTTTCTTTGTTGATGCTAATGTAATAGCGAACACTTGCAGATGACAAAGAGGTGCATTCAGTTTTAACATAATACAGGGTATATGAAAGACAAGGCAATAGCTCTAATGTTCAAGGTGGGGGGAAAAATTATATTTTTATTGATATTGTAAACTGATTGCTTTTTTGTTTTCTCTTATAGTTTCATTTTTTCTTTAAAGCTTCAAGTAGAGTGTATGTGTTCTATGTGTGTATGTGTGTGTGTGTGAGAGAGAGAGAGACAGAAATGTATGAAAGTGAAATGTAATTAACACCTTACGGTAATTTGACTGGCTACCCCATTTTACAGCACATTTACTAGCGAGAATAGAGAAAATAGCAGCAACACTTAATAAATGAACAAAAATACCCAAATGGCAAAGCTGAAGACATACCATACTATTTACAGATCCGTGAAAACTGTTTGTCTACTGCCTGATTGCTCACATTGCTTTACATTATTCACAGTCAACCAAACCTAATAGTGGATAGAAGAAATCTGAAAAATCCCTGAAATCAATAACTGGTTACACCACTTTTAGTCACGTAATATTACTTGTTATTTGTCAGGCTTTCACAGTAATGGGGTGGACTTTTGATTACTTCTCCACTGACAAAAACACTCTGATTGTTGGCTTTAGTTGGGTTGTAAGTACAAGCTGCTAAGTTCAGGTACAATCGTGAGATAGTGTTAGAATAGGTCATCATAAAACCCTGTTTTCCATTGTGATGTGGAACTGCTTTAGATACTGCCTGTTTACTCTGAATACTTATGATGTTGTGCAGGCCAAGTCAACACATCAGAACACACACATTAATAAATGGCCTACAAAATTGATTTGGTATCAAGAGTGGTGAAGGGCATGTAGAAAGTTTAGGAATATAGCGTTAATGTCCAGTATTAACCAAAACAATGTCATAGGTGCACTTCTTTTTAACTTTAATTTCTTTAGTTACATGTAACGGAAGTGTTTCATGCTTTATTTTAGAAGGATAACTTTTGAACATAAGTGGAGAGCAGTTGATATTAGTTAGTACGGAGTGAACAAAATTTCAGTTAATAATAAAATCTAACTTTGAAATGTGTTAAACTCTACTATATATTTTTGTCAAAGTACAGTGTAGTGCAGCATCAGCTGAACAGAGCTGGCGAGAAGCTGGAGGACAAAGCTGCTGAGGAGCAACAGAGAGATAAAGTTAAGTGTCCAAGCATTGTCTATGCAAGTTAAAGCAAATAAAATCTTGATTTTCGTTTTAACAGTAAGGCTCTCAGACTGAGTACAGCACATTCGAATAGGGATCTTGTAAGTTACAATAGTCTCATTGATTTTTCTTTTGAAAATTTCCCTATATTTTGAAGTCCTCATAATAAGCTCTATTATTTATACTCAAATCTGTGTAAGAACAATCTAAATCCCTGAATATATGATTGAATTTCATACTCTGTAAGCTAATGTCTTGTTAAGCTGTCAAGGCTGATTGAAGAATAAGGAACTTGTCATGAATTAGGATCTCACTTAAAATCTGTTGCATTTAGCTTCTGTATATACTGTTTGTTTGGTAGTCACAATCTTGTGTCAAGGATATCCAGTAATTCAAGCCTACTGTAACACCGTGCCTGGAGGAATCTTTGTAAATAGGAAAATCTTTGCTCTTCTATCAAGTGTCAATAATATGGTATCTTAGCATTGGATAATTGGATAACAGTTAAATCAAGAATTACAGGGTAAAAGGTAAAGTTGTTTTAATGAGTGTAACTTTAATACACACAACACAGGCAAACACCTGTAAAGTGCTTCTGGTTAAAAGAAAGTTATCAATAACAGCCCTTATTGACTCTGTGACTTCCTTGATATGTATCTGGTAGAATGATTAGACAATACTTTTGAATTATGGAAAAAAAATAGTACATTGAAGTGCTTTTATAGAAAACTGAACTGACAAATTTCTTCAGTGGCACTAACATTAAGCAGTTGTTACAATGAAGGAGCTTTTATTAATCTAACTCATTTGTCATGGGATTTCCCTGCCTGCATAAGCAACTTTTCGATCATTTGGTCTTTAAGTGAATTGAATAGTAGAAAAAAATAACTGTCCAATAATTCAGCCTGACAGATTGGCACAACACATTTTGGCTACAGCATATGTGTGATAATCTTCAGGTTTGTAATGTTTAAGATAATGGGTTAAAACTGTTTAAAAAAAGCTTTCAAATCTCACTAACAAAATGATGAACACCCAGCACTAATTTAAATCTTTTGCAGCCTTTTGGTAAGTCTGTTAGCTTTCACCCATACTTTTCAGGTACATGTCATATATTATGCATTCACCCAAACATGTGCAAGGGTTAGGCACGATTTGCATTAAACTGTTACTAATTTAAGGTAATATGTAAAGTTGTGTAAACCCTTGTTAAGAATTATGCTGGTCTCCCTTGTATGAATAACCGATGTACACCCACTGAAAGAGAGTCACAGTTTTGCCTGTATGGCTGTTGATATTGGGTCAGCTGCAAAAGCTCACTTTTGAAATAATATTATTCTTTGATGGATGAAGAAGTAACTAAAACCTGAGTGCCAGCATATGAATTTCCAATACAAATATAGTTTGAAGAAGAAGTGTGTTTGGGAAACACCGCAGCTAGTCTTAGTGTTCATGTGCACTCCCTATGTTCCAAAAATGTTATAGACTTTTCTATTATTTATGTAGGTATGGAAATATACAGTATTTTATAAAAAGCATAGGAACCAGGCCTTCTTTTTCTTTATTTACTGTGTTATTCAATAAAGAGCTGTACAATATTTAGTGCAGTTTAGTTTAGTTCAGTATTTCTAAAGTTTTTTGTTCAGAATCAATAGAGCCAGTAAGGCCAACAGTGCTGTAATGCATCAAATTCTATTCAATTTGAGATGATCTATCTATCTATCTATCTATCTATCTATCTATCTATCTATCTATCTATCTATCTATCTATCTATCTATCTATCTATCTAACATACTAATTAACTAACTAACTAATACATGCAACATAAAAAGTGACAGGAATTTAAATGGCTAAAATAATAATAAAAAAAAAAAAGTTTTTTTTACTTATTCAAAGTTTCTTCAGGAAACATTGAACTCTGTCACACCCTCCTTATTTAATTTCAGACAATGTGCCAACTCTCAGAGAAGTACAACTTCACAAAAAGTTCAAGTGGCAATTATGTATCTTAAAAGAAAATCAACAATTAACAGGTATTAAACAAATATATATATATATATATATATATATATATATATATATATATATATATATATATAAATGCATATGTTATAATGTATAATTTGTGTAATAGCAAATTAAAAATGAGTATTTCAAATAGCTCACCACATATCCTGAACACATTGATTAATAATTTAAAAAGACAATTATATTTAAGTACCATTCTGTACAGAAGTATATCTAATATGTAGTCCCTAAAAGCAGAACAAGAAATAAAGTTTGAACAAACAAGTCAGCAAAGATTTTCTATAACATGACAGCCTTGTCTTACTATTTTGGTTTTTGATATATTTTCTAACAGTTAATAGACAAACAGTATCTTTATTTTTGCAGATAGATTTCTGTGGTATAGTGATGATATAGTAGTAAGTGCTTTTTCCATTTGAAAGCTTTTTATTCCGTTTGATATATAGCTTTTTCATAACACATGTAAGTCAAGGCTATTGCGCCTTACTATTTATAAAGTACTAGTTTACATATTTTAAAATCATGTAAAATCCGCTGTTGCAATACAATAGTCTATTAAAATATTTAGCCTATTTTTAATCTAATAAGTACAGGGGCTGTGAACTATATTAGGGGATTTAAAGTTTTCTGGAGCCCTACTGTGTTCTACACTACTTTGTAATTTGTTCCATGTGTCTATGATTATTTGTGTGAAGAAAAATTTCTAACATTTGTGCAGAATTTGCCCTTAACAAGTTTCCATCTGTGTCCCTGTGATCTTGCTGAATTTATTTTAAAGTAACAGCTGAGATCCACTGTATTCCGTAATTCCGTTCATAGTTTTGAACACTTCAATCATGTCACTTCTTAATCTAGGGCTGCTTAAACTTAAAAGGTTCAGCTCCTTCAATCTCTTTTCAAATTTTGCACCTCTCAGTCCTGGAGTGAACTTAGTCGCTTTTGTCTGGACTCTTTCTAGCACTGCTATGTCTTTTTTGTAATGTGGAGGCCAAAACTGTACATAATACTCCAGGTGAGGCCATACTGGTGCTTACTAACTTAAGCACGACCTCCATTAACTTGTACTGTCTGTTGTAAGACCTGAAACACCCAATGACTCCAGGAAACAATTCTGATGATGTGTCCAAGTCTGTGCATGATTAAGTACACTTCTGACATATACCCTAACATCCTGTTAGCCTTCTTGACTTCTTCTATACTCTGTCTTGGTTTAGACAGTAATGAGTCCGCTACGACTCCTACGCCCTTCTCATAATGTGTACTTTCAAGTTTCAGACTTTCCCATTGTGTTTCCAATTTTAACATTTTTACTTCCTACGTGTAATACCTTATATTTACTTACTGTACATAATAACATTTGATCTGCCACAAATCGGCTCTATCCCAAGTCCCTAAGTAACAATTTAGCTGATTTACATTATCTGTCCTTCCACTGAATTTGCCATCATCTACAAACTTAATAAGTTTGTTGTTTATATACTTATCCAGAGCATTTATTTACATTCAAAAGTGCTTTGGCCTTAGCAATTATTCTTGATGAATATAACATGGAAGTCAAAGAAACATTTAGTGCAATTTGCGAATTTCTCAATATGATTGATGTTACTGATGACATTCATACAGTATGAGGATTCATTCAAATCCCCATCGATGACCCTCAAAGCTGTTTGTAGAACAGAATATCCTTTCCTCCTAAAAGATAGATAGATAGATAGATAGATAGATAGATAGATAGATAGATAGATAGATAGATAGATAGATAGATAGATAGATAGATAGATAGATAGATAGATAGATACTTTATTAATCCCAAGGGGAAATTCACATTCTCCAGCAGCAGCATACTGATACAAAAAACAATATTAAATTAAAGATTGATAATAATGCAGGTAAAAACAGACAATAACTTTGTATATTGTTAACGTTTACCCCCCCGGGTGGAATTGAAGAGTCGCATAGTTTGGGGGAGGAACGATCTTTTCAGTCTGTCAGTGGAGCAGGACAGTGACAGCAGTGTAAGTGAAGTTTATATTGGTTTGTTAAAGGTCACTTAATCAGTGAAGTAGTGTCCTCCAGTATTATTATGGTGAAATTTGTGATGAAATTTGTGTTCACCCAGCCTTTTTTTAATTTTTTTATTTTTGTCAAAGGATAATTAATTGATGCCAATTAATCAGTCTGCCACTATCAGCTGCAGTCATTTTCTGGTCTTCAACAGCTTTACCACCAATTAGTTAGATATTCCAGGACCTTTCCACTGTTGTCACCAGTACAGAAATTGCACATTTCCTGCACAGTTGCCTTTGTGACTTCTCCTTTAACACGTGCTGAAATTTATTTATACACTTTTAATAATATGTCATAAATATCAACAGATTTTTCACTGCAATGTTCTTTCTGTTTTGATGCCATTCAGATTTGCATCTAGAGACTATTTTTTAGCTTTTATGTATATTTAATGTATACTTTATTTTTTACAATATTGACATTTTGAATATGCTCATTATTTAATTTACAACGCTTCATATCAGGTTCCTGTTTTTAACTGCTACTTTCACCAAACTTTTAAGTGATCACTCTCCTGGAAGGAAAGTTTATCTTTCAAGCATGGTTTTATTTCACTGGTATGAGATCTTTCTCCTCCTCAATATTCCTGCAAGCCTTCAAGAAACAGATGAAAGAGCTTGGTGAGAGACTAGTGAGAACAGCATGGGTGAATCTCTCACCATTCATTATTGAGAAGGAGGGCCTGCATCTGATTGTTGTTGCCAATTATTTGATGGTGTATTTCTTCTCTGAATAATTTATTCAATTTCATTGCAGAGAGGCTTGATTAGATTGAACTCTGGTGAACAGCGTCACCACTAAGCTTTTTACGATAGTCAGTTATTTATAATTGTTTCCCTGAGATTTAGTTTTCAATTCAAATATACTTTTCTTTTATATTCTTAATTTTGTTTAAACACTGCTTTTTCTTTAGTAGGCACCACCATTATGAGAAGATCCCAGAGGTTGTGCTGCAAGACATCATCAGCATGACAATATATAAATCGGTGATGTAAGAACCATATCCTGTAAGTTAAAATTAATGGTAAATTAATTTTAAAATAGTTTTTGCATAATTTGAACTTGAATATAATGAACAGTAGCTTTAACATATGCACAAACTGTTAGACATATAGGCATCAAGGGCATATAGTTTTTTGACCATTATGTACATATGTACAGTGAATGAGATATTATATATAGAAACCTTAAGAAATGTAACCTAGATACTTATCATAGACAAGACATTTCATGTATTATTAACCTGTTTCCTTATTAATTTGTGTGAACTGTTTGATTTCAATTTTCACACAATCATTAAAACAAAGACATTTAGACTGTGGAATTCATACTCGTTGTACAAAAGGAAAGAATGCCTTTCTGGTAGCTGCATTTGAACTATTTTGAACTATTTGGAAACCCTTGACAAATGCAGTTACTAGTGATTCATTATACAAGTTGGTGGATAATCTCAAGAAACCTTTCAACAGTGTTTAGTGTAGATTATTGCTTGTGAACTTTAGGCTTAATTCTTTTTACTCTGATTTTGGTTTTGGCTCAGACACTGAATAATTTTGACTGCCAATATCATCCCTTTGCTTTGTTTTCTGACTACGTTTTATTTCTTTGTTCAATCTGGTCTCCAAAAGCCTTTCACACTCCACCTTGAGGCAGAACAAAGCTACATTTACTGTCATGTTCCTGGAGCCATTCCTGGACCATCCTAGCATGCCCATTCACAGATTGATGCATATGCACCATTAAAGGATGCATGTAATTTGCCATGATGCTAATATACCTCCATGGTCCAGTTTTGACACTCATGTGCCCATTGTATGTGCTTTCAGTAGTGGACAGGAGTCAGCATGGGGACTCTGAACAGCCTGCAGTTATGCAGTCCCATATACAGTAAGCTGCAATGCACTATGTGGTCTGACACTTTTCTCTTGGCCAGCATTAAGTTTTTCAGCAATTTGTGTTACAGGAGCTCTGAGATCAAACCAGGTGGGTTAGCCTTTGCTCTCTATGCTTATCAATGAGCCCTAGGCGCCCATGACCCTGTGGCCCATTCACCAGTTTTTCTTCCATGGACAACATTTGGTAGATACTAACCACTCCATACTTGAAACACCCAATACAACTTGCCATTTTGGAGATGCTCTGACTCAGTCATCTAGCCATCACAATTTGGCCCTTGTCAATGTTGCTCATAACTTTACATTTGCCCATTTTTCTTTCTTTGAACACCTCACCTTCAAGAACTGATGGTGGATTGTAACGAGATAGTCAATGTTATTCACATCACCTGTTTGTGGTTTTAATGTAAATGTGAGTATCGATACAGATATAGAAACAGATAATGTTGATATTTGCAATCTTTATCTTTCATGGTCTGTTGTATACTTAAAAAAATTCACTACTAGTTTTGCTAAAGCCTGATATGCAATCCAAGCTCACTGATCTATTGGATTTTCAAATAATGGACACGCCATCACTAATCTTAAAGGATTGTTGGGAGAAAATTTACTTTTTGCGTATCAAATCTAATCAAACACATCTGTATGCAATTCAGTACTAGTACTAGTACTAGCTGTAACTGACAATTTCTATAGTGAGGCTTTCTATTTTACTGGTAGATACTCAGTTACAAAATATTTTGGCTTTTTAATAACTTAGTGAATAGAGAACAATTGGACTATTATAAGAATAATAAAGTGGTCATATGAAATTAATGATTGAAGTGTGAGATGGAATCTATTTAATATGTACATGAATATGTTCTAGAAATATTTGTTATTAGACAAATTTTGTCATGACAAATGCAATATATCAATAGTGACAAGGTGGCTTTATTCTTAGTCATCATTTATGCTATTGTTTTGAAAGCACTGAGCAGAATTTAAACTCTGACTTAAAAAAGATTTTCAAGAAAAGAAACACACAATATTTGATCCTAAAAAGTCCTTTTTTTGTTTCACACCAACAACAACAACATTTATTTATATAGCACATTTTCATACAAAAAGTAGCTCAAAGTGCTTTACATAATGAAGAAAAGAAAAATAACAGACAAAATACAAAATTAAAATAAGACAACATTAGTTAACATAGAAAAGGAGTAAGGTCCGATGGCCAGGGTGGACAGAAAAAACAAAAAAAAAACTGCAGAAGGCTGGAGAAAAAAATAAAATCTACAGGAGTTCCAGGCCACAAGACCGCCCAGCCCCCTCTAGGCATTCTACCTAACATAAATGAAATAGTCCTCTTTGTAGTTAGGGTTCTCACAGAGTCACTTGATGCTGATGGTCATACAGACTTCTGGCTTTTAATCCATCCATCATTGTTGGAACATCATGGTGCTTTGGGTAGATGGTGGTGGCGCAAGCCACCACCAACAGGACACCGGAAAAGGAAACAGAAGAGAGAGCAGGGGTTAGTACAGATTTTGAATGAATAGTTATTATAATGAATTGGATATATAGAGTATCAGGATTAAATTACAGTGAAGTTATGAGAAGGCCATGTTAAAATAATGTGTTTTCAGCAGTTTTTTAAAGTGCTCCACTGTATTAGCCTGGCGAATTCCTACTGGCAGGCTATTCCAGATTTTAGGTGCATAACAGCAGAAGGCCGCCTCACCACATACACTGCTTTATGTTAATGATATTCACTGATGGCAGTGGCCTCTATCAGCAGGATAATGTGCCCTGTCACACTGCTAAGATTATTCAGGAATGGTTTGAGAAACTCAACATGTTCACATGATCTCCAAATTCCCCAGATCTCAATTCGATATAGCATCTGTGGGATGTGTTGCAAAAATTGTGTGGACAAAAGTCTAATCCATGGAGGCTGCACCTCACAACTTACAGGACTATCTGCTGCTAACATCTTGGTATCAGATACCACTGGACACCTTCAGAGGTCTTGTGGAGTCCATACCTCAATGGGTCAAACAGGTATTTTGGTGGCACAAGGGGAGCCTACACAATATTAGACAGGTGGTTTTAATATTGTGGCTGATTGCTGTATACAGTATATAAAATGTATTGAAAATGTGTATGATGCAAGAAGAACTGATTGATTGATGTTAATCAGCCAGTTAATAATTGGTTTTGCCTTTGGCTATGCCAGTAAATAATTTAATAATTTGGTATTTCTCCCACATTATTTTCCTTACCTTTCTGTGTAGGAGGGCTTTCTAGCTGTTAGACATATATCAAGGTAACTGAAGCACACTTATTTTAAAAAACAGAATAATATAATTTATTGATAAACACAAGTTTAATAGAAATAAGATAACTGCATATATACTGACATTGAAGAAAAGATGAAAGACAGATGAGATAAACATACGACATAGAAGAGGCTGGCTGCTTACTGGTTATTTAGAGTTTTAATTTTTCTTGGCACAGAAGAACAATTTTAAGATACCAAGCATTTAAGGGTGATGACTGATAATGTGTGGATTTGAGTGTTGTTGCTCCAGGATCAAGTGGAGGACTCTTCTTGTGTTGGAGTACACTGTTGGTTTTGCCACATGGCCTTTTGTCTGTGGTGTGGTGTGATGCTGCTTATCTCAGCTCACTGTTAGGATATTTTGTCTAGTTGCTGAACAGACCGCTGCTCTCTCTGATATGTTTCATTTTACATAATTTAACTAAAATTCCAAACAGAAGGATGATCTGTAACTTGTGTCCGTTACTCTTCCAAGTTATCCTGTAATTGACCATACATCTCATTAGCTTCACACTTAAAGGCACAGGTAATCCTGTAACATCCTATAGATGTTGTACTCTTCCTCTGTCTTTTTTTGAGCCATTATAGATATTTTCGATGATCTTTTTTCCAACCTTCTTAAATATAAGTGCACACATAATCGTGAATTAACTAAGCCATCCTTGGGGTAATGCAAAACACTTTGTGTTAGTGGAACCAATTGAGCCTCAATTGTAGGACTGGGCCTACTCAACCAAAGCTTACTCGGCTACGTCTCAATTTCATATGCGTGCTTTGTGGAATAAATACCAAGTTATTAGATATCAGTTACCAGAGGAACCTGAATAAGTTGTCAGTTTCCAATTTCAGTGATTGCAATGGACATGACTCTCTCTGTGCCTCGTGAAGTCCATGATGTCATATTATCTTTGCACTGTCCGTACCAGCTTGTCAGAACACCTTTTTGTTCTCATCCAGTCTGAGTTTTGTAACTAACCAGTTCTAATGTGGCCCCACAGGCAAATTGAATGATTTCATTGATACTATATTGGGCATGAAGAATAAAGGATGTGGAGAGACTATAGCCTGAAAGTGAAGCCTTAACAGGCTGTACATTTGAAATCTGTGTGAAGAATTCATTATTACCTTTTTTTTCCATCTAAAGCTCCAGTGTTCAGCATCAAATGAATATAAAAAAGCTAAAATCTTTTAAATTTCAAGACCTGCCTAAAATGAACAAAATAAATTAAATATTGCTGAAGGCCAAGCTATAATTATAATAATGATAAATGGATTGCTATCTATTTAATGAGAAATTTGTCATTATTAAAATGTAAATCATTAAATAAAAGATGCAGCAGCTGAATAGAGTGTAAGGTAATCTTTTATTTAGGAGCATGTGGAATATGAAGCCAAAGACTTACACTTAGAGCATCCTTCACAGTGCCTATTTATTTTTAACAACATACAAAATAATAGCGATACTTACATGTTTTAAATTTAAAAAATTGAAATAAAACAAAAAATTACATGGAAATCAAATATAATTTTCTTTTTTTTTACTTTTCTGCTAAAATTTCAAACATGTATAAGACTGTAAATATCACTCTTACAGGCTGTTAAGCAATAACATTCATCTACATTCATCATTTCCACCTACCTAACTGTAAGTGCCAATTACAGAACTTTCTTAAGCTTTGATAATTCTATCTCTTTTGACTGCAGGGTGCAATAAATACAAAGTGAAGTAATTACATAATAAGAAAAGAATGGCCAACAGTTCAGACTTGAAGTATATTAAACTGTTACTAATGCTGCTAGATTTTTACTCATATTTTGTCTTTTTAACACAATTATTTGCCTCACAATAAGATTTTTACTTAATTAACTATAAAACCTACAGTTAAAATTACGGGATGTCACTCAGGCCCTCCAAAGCCTGCTTTTATCTGACCCCAATAATACATTGCAGTTATGTGCAGGCTTTTCTGGTATCTCTGATCAAGTTCAGTCCACATAGTCACACTACAGCTTTGTGTTTTATTTGTAGCTTATCACTTCTGTATTGCCCTTCTTGTACACCAATATGGACACAGAAACAACTGTTTAATTTACAAAACATTAGAGAATGCAAAAAAAACGAGCAACAAGAGAGAAAAGAGTGCTTTTTGTTTTGGCCAACATTCCTATGTTCTCCCATAGGCCTAATAATGTACAGTTAATAGTGTATAATGGACAATTGTACTGCTTACCTCTAATGTAACCCCCCCCCCCCCCCCATTCCACCCCCTCAGATCAAATACCAATAAAATCACAGCCAGACTACCAGTATGTTCCCCTTCCTAGCTGTCTTTTAAACCTTGGATATGAAAGCAAGTAAACAGTATCTCCAGTAGGGTCCTATAGTAAGTGTATTAAACCCCAAGTTTAAGGCAATATATTTTAAATTGTGGTAATCTGCAAGCTTGAATTTTGGGTGTCATTGTGGACAACCTATGAAAAGGAAATGCTGCCCTATGACAAAGTGCAGAAAACTCTCCATTTCCATACACACACGTCAGCATTTCTTCATTTGTTGGTCCACCCAAGGGGTGAACATTAGAGTTCCACACTCAAACCCCAGGTACAACGCAGCCCTTTAGTTCTCCTTTTTTTATTTTAACCATAAGTTATCATCTTGAATCCTTGCTTACAACTCCCTGTGTGGCCCTGAACAAGTCACTTACCCAGTCTGTGCTCCAATTTTAGAAAATAAATGCAACCAGCTTAATTATAGCCTTGGGAAAGTGCTTTCTCAAGAAAGGCACAGTATAACATGAGAATCTTTTTGCTGATATGGAAGACAGTGATGAAAGAGAGCATTTGTATCACAACACGACCAGTCAGTTTTTGTCATGCTAGAACCTGGAATGTCCGTTTACAGTAAGAGGATGGACCTATTAGATCTCCAAAATGCCTTCTGAGGTTTCCTTAATACACTGATGATTTTGAACGTCTAAACTGATTGCTCAGTAATAAATATGTTTTGATTTATGGACAGTATTTTCTCTTTTCATACTCTGCTAGAGAATGATGTATAATGCATATCATCAGGGTGTGTGTGAAATCCTTCCATTTTCTTTGTCATCGTAAACTGTTAAATAAATTAATAAGTAAAAACTTGCATGAAAGTTTACCTGGGGGGTCATTGCAATTTAGGATTTGTCTTCATCAAATAATGTAAAATGTAAGCATGCTAAACTGAATAAATGTATGCATTTGTATTTAATATTTAATGACAACAATAAAGTAAATACAGTATTCCTGATATTTTCCATTTAATGAAACAGACAAATAATTTTCAAGGCAACCAAATAGACTTCAAAGCCAGCACTACAGTCCTTTCCTAGCAGAACTGTTTAACATTTAAAACCAATAATCTAGAATAAATTAGTGATTTTTTTCTTTAGTGGTTTGCTGTACATTAGAAACATATTGAGATAAGCTTCACAAGAGCCTTTGCTGTGCAAATCATTAAATTAAATTATAATTTGTGTCTTATCTGCAAAGCCTTTTAAAAGCACAATCAACTGCAAAATACTGGTGAGCAACATTTCTGAGCTAAAATCAAATTCATCCACTGTATCATTTATAAAGAAAGGTGAATGAGTATCTTCTTAGATTCATCCATACTAATTAGGGGTACAAGAAAAATCACATTTTTGCATAAAATCTTCATACTTATGAATCAAACCATTATCTTTTAATAAATGTACCAGAAGTCAATTAGAAGTAATTATTTTGCTGTGTTGTTTGATTTGGACAAATGGAAAGTCATAGTGAATGATAAGCTAATTGAGAGCTGAAAGGGCTGTTAGCTTTTTTAGTGAACACATTTATTTAATGATCTTATGTCAGACGCATGTCTAAGACTGGTATAAACTATTAAACCAAATACTTATCTAAGCAGGCAACATTTTTCAATAGTCATGAATATTAACGCTGTTTTAATTTAGAGCAAGGTTGTAAGTTCCGAAGCTGAAGGGAATGAATGTAAGGAGCATTTATGTAAGCAGATTAAATCATTCAAATCCAAGAGCTGCAATTGCCTTGGATCACATTCGAAGGCAGCCATAAGTAATGTTAAAAAAACAACAGAACCTTTCCAATTAAACTCACATTTACTGTTTCAGTGAAATGTCTGAATTTACTGTACTGCCTGCACTCATTTGAAACCAAATGATTAAGAGTAGTACTGAATGAACTTCGGTTTAATATAAACTTGTTTGTGCTTTGTGAAAGAGATGACGACATCAAAACTGTATGATGCGCCCAAAGATTGCTATTTGAAAGCAGATTAAATAGGTGTAACATGAATAGGCTGACACAAAGGCCTGCCTATCAGGTGCAGATTAGTATGGCTTAAATCGTATCTTACAGATACCATCTGCGTTTGTCAATGGAGTAGCAACCTCACAACATGGATCTTAAGAGCCATAGACAATAGGCAACCCTTTAGGTCATAAGTGTCTCAGGTAATGCACATTCAATTTTACATTACACTTTAGGTTATTACGTTGCTACAGTAAGCAAAAACTTGTATTTTCTGACATTGCTGCACATGGTGGTGGCTCTGTGGGTAAGCATTTGCTTACTGACAGAAGGGATCCTACTCCGTTGAACCCTTGGACAAGGCTGTTAACCTGAAAACTGCTCCAGGGGCTCTGTACAATGGCTGACCCACAAACGTCATGCGACAAGACAATTTCCCCTTTGGGATTAACAAAATATATCATATATATATATTATATGTCTAGGTAGGCAATTGTAATCATCTGTACACAAAAAATGATTGCACTACAATTTTTAACAATTCTTACAAACACCTCATCACTGTAATTAAAAAATAAACTACGATGTGAACAAAGCAGAGTGATGTGCAGAAGTGCTATTATCTTTTGAATTTTGCTCCTGCCCACATTTTAAAGATTGTCTCTTCCTTCTGCAACTGCAGTTCTGCCTAAAGCACTTATATTAAGGCCTGTGCCTCCAGGTTTTAAGCTGAATCCCAAGGGACTCCTGCCTTAATGTGTGCCACTAAAGCGCTAACCATGTGCTACGTCAATTCAATCTAACACTTGCCATCGACTGTAGCATATGGTTAAATATACTGACAAATGAAATCAATACGTTTGCTTGTTTGAGTTTTGATTCTTTTGTGGTTTTTTTTGCAAATGTCATCTTATTTTCTTTTTTACAGTAGATGTTTCTGTGATGGAACTTTAACTTACATATATGTAATTCTTTGTCATCATCTGCAACTTGTGAAGACTAGGAGTTTAAAAGAGTTTTTAACAACCTTTTCCAATGTTTAAAATTGATGATCTTTTTAGGCTTCCTCTGCTTACACAAAAGCAGAAAGAGAAAGTGTAGAACATACTGTATATAGGCACAACGCCTATTTGACCTTTCTGGGTAACCATACTTAGATAGATCTCTAGTGCTCATCAGCAAGTCAAGTGGGTGGTTGGTTGCGTACTTGATACTTCAATTTGTGCAAGTTACCTGTTTGCTATGTGCATCAACAGCCTGTTTATTATACAAAACTCTACCATTATAATTTCAACAGGAGGTAAAGGTTATTTTCACACTGAAAAGGAATTAACATTAAAGATCCAACTTTCAAGCAGTACAGCCTGCATCAGGTGGGCTTGCTTCTTACACATAGTTTCACTTAATCTAGGTATAGTTTCCAATGTAACTGGAGCCTAACTCTCTGTATGCATGCTCCTTGACTGTTGTGTTGGTATACACTGCTTATAAAGAAAGGTGTAGCATCAGAAAAAGATTAATGTTTAAACAGGAGCTGAACACTTAGACATACTTTAAAGACTCACATTACTTAATTCCCACATTATATTCCCTGATCACATGCTCTCACTTGCAGAACTCCCATCCACAATGAATTAAGTCAAGCACCATGAGGTTACTGCAATATTGTAGGTCCCCCAGCACTTACTTTAAAGATTCACAGCTATATCTTGCTGGGGTAAATGATCATATGCAGTGATTATTGCAAACATTCAGAACACTGGGTTATAAGCCGGAATCATAAAGACGAGAAGCAAGAAAAAATTCAAAAAACACAAGAATACCTGGCAAAAAATTAAATTGCTCAAAAGAAGTGCAGACACTAAATGATCTGTATCTCTGTATTTGAAAGTCAGCCACTGTGATGTCACCTGGCTCACATGGCACATATGTTTGTATGCACTGTTCCCATGCAACTCACAAAAACACAAAATGGAATTCATGGTGATATCACCAAACATCACCTAAAACCATTTTAAAAAGTTAATTCCAGAAATATTACAGGAGAGTCCTATAAGAGGACAGATGACCTGAGCATTTTCTCAAACATCAATTTACAATATTCCGAAGAATATCTACAATCGTTAACACCATCCGGTCTTCCACTTCCGAATTACTGTTGAAAGAAGGATGTATCGTAATATATTGCGTAATTTATGTATGAGTGGTGGACTATGCAATGGAGCAAGATTAGTTCTATTAATAATTGGTTGAACATGTAAAATTTTAACAGGCGACAAAAAAGGTAATGTAGTACATATTCCGCGGATAACATTAGACACAAAAAGAGATCTTCACATGCCATTCGTATTAAAACGTTTACAGGTTTTCCGTGAGAATAGCTTTTGCTATGACAATTAACAAATCACAGGGACAAACGTTCGAAAAAGTTGGTTTATTTATTAGAGAGAAAGAAATGATATTCACTCACGGGCAGTTATACGTCGTGTTGTCACAATGTAAGTCCAAACACGGAATCAAAATTCAATGCGATGTTGAAGAAAAGTTAATTCCAAATATTGTTTTAACTGAAGTTTTAAAGTAAAAGTGAAAATAATGCATATGTAACAATTCCCATGAAAATAACAATTTCTTTAAATTTTATATCCGGTTAACCAAACCTGGGGGTTGGTGAGCGAAGTGACCAAGGGGACGGAGCCCCCTTGTGTTTTACTGAATAAAAACCTAGTAACAACTGAGGTATTTGTCAATTTACTATGTTGAAGTTTGATACATCTTTAATTAATGCTAATAGGATCCTCTGAGGAATATATTGAACACTTGAATAGACAGAATGTTCATATTTCATGTTTGGCCTTGTCAATTAAATTTTGGCCTGCTAGCCCAGAAACTGTGGGCATCTGGACTGTTGAGCAAAATGTCAGTCCAGTTGTTGTCCACCACATCTCAACTCAAAGGCTTTTTTCACAGGGAATGCCCAGCTGAAATTCACAATAAGAATGTGCCCTTACTACATACACCAGGTCAATTTCTCACATCTGTGTGTTTCTTAGCACTAAGAGTGCATAAGCAACAAGGGTGCTGAGGTCCCTCTGTAGATAGCATACGTATTAGGGTGTTAAGCAATCACAGATTTACCCATTAACTTCTCTTTTTCAATGTTATTGTCTTCCTTCAAACATCTGTGACAGAACACCTCATTGGCAAAACATTAGTAGTGTGACTGCCATCAAGGTGGCACAGAGTAACAAATTGTCACAACAGAGTCCCGAACTGAAAGTAATTCCCACGTTATTAATCAGAACAGACATCAGTAGGTCATTGTGGAAGGCTAGAGATTGTATGAGGAAGGAGGAGAAACTTTGCAGGAAGGAGTGGAACTTTTCTTGTAACATTTAAAAATTAAGTAAGTTTTTTTACAGGACCATATTCCTTTCTGTGTTAACATAGCTTGTTATAAGTAAAATGTAACTTGTCTGTTTTATATTTAGATAAGAACTGCCTGAATATTTTAGTAATTCATTTGAATAGAAAGTGTCAAATATTCTGTCATATTATGTTGTAAGTCCAAAGTTATGTTGTTTTCAGAATGCTGTTTGAAGCTAGTTTTATGAAGAAAGGCAAAGCAGATCCTTTGGAGACAAGAAACTTAGAATTTCTGTGCCCAGGATAATAGAGGAGATTTCAGAGTCCACACCACACTTTAGGTTAGCTTTGTAAGACCAGTCTTTTGAGCTGATCAAGGGTTTTCCACCTCCATCATGACTGAGGTACATACTTTATGTAGCACTAAAGAGCAATACAAGAACAGAACTGTTTGGTAGACTGAACATCTAGCACTACCAGGTTTGATGGTGGTTTGCTACATCTTGATTTGCTTTTGCTTTGGTATATATAAAAATTATAATATTTAACTGAGTTAACTGCCTTATCCTCTGGGTTGGAATTTATTGATTCTACCAAAAGGGGCTAATTGTATTAGGTCAGCTGGTTGAGGAGGACAATCCAATGGAATTCATACTGTTGCTTGATATAGAATAATGTTCTGTTAAAAGTCAAAGTAAAAAAGAATTAAAAATTATACTGTGGGTCCAGAAGAAGTGTCACCCAAAGACCTTCCATGCTGAAACAGCACACCACAGCTTAAATCTTTGAAGTAAAAAGTCATCTGTAAATTGCTGATCCCCGTGACCCTGTGTTCGGATTCAGCGGGTTGGAAAATGGATGGATGGATGGAAATTGCTGATTGTTGAGATCATTAAATGAGGGTGACTTTTTAAATGAGACAAACAGTCACTATATGGCCAGAAAAGATTATCAGAAAGGTTTTACAGATTTAAAGTAAATCCAAATTACTTTCCATGTTTATCTTTTTAATATTTCAGGATTTGATAAATTATGCTTGCAATTTGTAGACAAAGAGAGTTAATTATGATTTTAATAAGCCAGTTTACATGTTTACTTTAATATATTGTAAAAAAAAACAGGTTTATTTGTAAAAGAAATACTTTTTCTGTCTTGTTTCTTACGGCATAATATTAATTTGGACGGTCTTTTAAGATAGTTTAGGCTTTCCAATCTATAGTACAAAATAATCGGGTTCCTGTAATATTTTCCACCTTATAATCTTTGTTCAGAAGTTATAAAGAAGACCCCTTGTGACCTTATTCCAAATCCAATTTAAAAGGCACCATTTAGATGTTCCCTTTGCTAATTTTACATATTACCAGTATGTTTAATGCACTACTTTCACCCAGTGGCAGAGAGGAAAAAGAAATGAGATGCAAAAGAAAATATGCTGTGTTCCATCACTGCCTGTAGCTCTTGAGCTACTCTGCAGGATTTTACCCACACTGTCCATAGATTGCCAGCTCTAAAATTATACCCTCTTTGAGAACTGGATATAAATTGCGTGGATGACAACTTATGAACTGTATCTGCATCTCCCACATTAGATCTTTCCATTTATTCAAGATTGCAATACATGCAGAAATGTCTCTTAATAACTGCTTTACCGTTTCCACATTCCCTGATTCACTCAGTCATCAGATCAGAATTATCGTTGGCATTCTGCTGCTGAATGTACCTTAAAGAATGCTGAACAAAGAGCTTCTTAATTAGACATTTCCATTTATCTCCCCATAATGGCATCTGATTAGCTGTTTTTAAAAAATGTTTTGAATTTTCAAAGCTATGAGGTTATTAAAAGTTTCTTTTATGATTTTGGCACCTTTTATTAATTCCTTTGACTGTCTAATGTTATGCATGATAAACTTCTATTCAGGATTCTCTCAGAGGAAGTTTTCCCTCCAAAATGATTGCTGTCTGGATAACAGAGTATCATCATTGCTATGTAGGGCGCAATTTTCTTCAATTTTTAGACTGTATCATTTTTTTCAATAGTTTGGTTCTTCACTTTTTTGGCTTATGGATGGCTTGGCGGTGTATTAGTTAGTTGCACTGGCTCAGTTCAGAGATGCAACGTTTACATTTCAAGTTCTGTGCCTGTGTGGATTTTGCAGTTCTCTATGTGAGTTTTTGTCTGGGCACTTCAGGTTTCTTTCCACATCCCCAAAGATGTGCATGTTAGGTAAATTGGTCCCATATGTGTGTGTCTCTTGAAATGTACTGGTGCCCTCTCCTGGGTTGCTATTTGCCTTTCTCTTGATGCTACTAAAATAGACTCCACCCAAGACCCCAAATTGAATGAAATGGTTTTGTTATGTTATGTATTATTATTTGGCTTAAGTAAAGGATGCTATGCCACTGACCCGCACGTCCATGAAAGCCTTTCACTGAAACAGTAGCAGTTATTGCAGTGTTTTCCCGATTTTAATCTCTGTGGTATGTACAGCACCATTATATGCTGTACAATCATACGTGCACATATTATATGTATGTCAAGAAATTAATTTTCAAAGGCTAAAGTCTTTCCCAGTAGTAGCAATAAGCACAAGACAGAATCCTCCTTTAGACTGGGTGCTACTCTGCCACAGACTACATAAACAAGTCTTTCTGTATACAGGTATTTATTTAGTACGGACAATCAGCATGAAATGTGAGAGAAAACTAGAGTTCTCTAGGAAGCACGTATAAACACGAGGAGAACATCTAACATAATAAAGAAAGTACTACTGCTTAGAATCAGTGAAATGCAGAAGGCACCAAGGTGATACCTATGTTGTTCAAGTGGTCACTTCTTTCTTCAATCTATTGTATTATTAATGCCAGTATTGGAATTTATTGGAAGACCACTAATTAACTAGAAAAAATGAAATGGTGGCCTTTACAAACAGATAATGACTGTTTTTTAGGAGAAATAAAGCACATACACTGCCATTTTTCCAGCAAGAGTAAGGTCTGATGATGAGATGCTGTCTTTTTCTGACCACATTTCTACTGACTCTCATTCATGCAGGTTCACTCTGCACAACATCCGCAAGATCAGACCTTATCTGACAGAGTATGCAGCACAACGTCTGGTCCAGGTTTTGTTCTTGTCATGTCTGGACTACTGCAACTCGCTTCTGGCAGATGTATCCGCATATGCTATCAAGCCATTACAGATGATCCAGAATGCAGCATCCCATCTTGTATTTAACCAGCCAAGATAAGCACATGCCACTCCTCTCTTCAGGTGGCTCACTGTAGCAGCAAGCATTAAGTTCAGATCACTGATGCTTGCCTACAGAGAAGTCAATGGGTCACCACCAGTGCATATGGAGACACTGGTGAGGTGCTATACTACTTCTCACCCACTCAGGTCTGCCAGTGAACAGGGTCTGGTGATGCCACCTCAGAAAAAAAATATGCTCTGTGATCTTTTATATTGTTGGTTACTTTGTTAGTTAAGTTCAATTGCTTTATCAATTATAATCTATTATTGTAAATTATTAGTTATTACATCTTTTCACTTCCTATGTTCGATTACACTTGCTGAACAAACAGGCCCTAGCCTGATGTTACTCAATTATGTTTACCTTGTTGAAATTCGCTTTGGATAAAAGTGTCTGGCAGGCAAATAAATTTAAATGAAATTTAACTGTCGGTCCAGGGTTAGTGAGATCTTAGTAAACTGAGAAAAGGCTAGAACTGTTAAGCACACCTGGCCATAATTTATGATGAGTCAAGTAGTGAGAAATCTTCCATTAACACAAACTCGGTACATCTACAGCAGGTGCAGAACAACACCAAAGTCACATTCTTATGCCAATATTTCAATAATGAGGACCTGACACAAACAAAGTGAGTCTATAGAATGGATGGGAGGATCGCTCAATGCATGTTTATAGTAAAGTATTTAGGAGTATTGGTAAGTAGGAAGACTGATACTCTGGAGACACACTTTCGGTAAGGGCAAAATTTGCTTTGTTTTTTGTGTTTATTTCAATTTCTGTAGAAATTAAAACTGTTCAGACATTTTATTTTAACACAGAAAGCACCATCATAACAGAAAACTTCCAGTAAAAGTGTCTATAATTGCCACCTTTACATAATTTACATAATGCCTTTCTCCTTACTTCTGATAAAATATGGTGTTTGTTATCTTCACTGTTTTAAGAGTGCAGGAGCTGATTCAGAGATCCGGGCATGTATTTATCAAGCATCTCAGAACTACTCCTAGAAATTGCACTAAAAGTCTGACTAGGGTAAGACTTTGTTTTACATCAGAGTAGGACAAGGGAAATATTTATGAAGCATCCTAGTCCCATTCCCAGTGAGGATTAGGAGGTGATGTCCAAGAATCAATGACATCATAATTTTATGATACCCCAAATTAACACTAACGATGATGTTTGTAGTTTTCTGATACTAACGATGAGGCTCCATCACAGAGATAATAACAATAATATTCAAAGCAGAAGTAGAAGCAGAAGAAGGAAAACATAAGAAGTTATGATTAAGCACTAATCTGCTTGTAATTGTTGCCACATTGCAACATAAAGAATAAAATTGCAATGATCACCAAGATGGGAAGAACAGAGACACTCACACCAAAATGAGAATTAATCCCGATAATAGGTGCATTTATATAAAATTGAATGATCCACAGCCATACTTCCAGAAGAATTACCTTCCTTCCTGCTGCTGTGGTGGTCATTGGAAAAGTCTCGTAAAGTAACAGTTATTTAAATTAGCCATGACTATTTTTGCGTTCACTTTTGCACTGTTCCCAATCGTCTTCCAGAGTCACGTGCCGTGTCTCTCTCCCTGATCCACCTTATCTTCTGTGAAGGTCTGTTTATCCAATGCCCCAGGAGTCTCCTCTTGCTTTCTTCCAGGGGTTCATGGACTGCAGAACTCCATGTACCTGTGTGACATTTTGCTGTCATTCACCCATCCAGCCCCACTTATCTTCAGGGTAATATGCTAGTTACTACTGCATAGTTTACACATATGACCACCTGTATGTTGATATCTGTTGTTATTCAGATATCCATTAATAATAATAATAATACATTTTATTTATATAGCACCTTTCCCATGCTCAAGGCGCTAATTCATTAATCCATTCACATCTACACTTAGGGCAATGATATTTATATCTGCACCAATTTGCATCAATGCAGCTTGCCTTAACATTACCTCCCATGCAGTGGTGGGGAAATGTATAAGTCAATGAATTACCTCACGCATTGTAGGGGTGTTCAATGCACGCCCAACCTACCTGGAAAGGGGTCTCTCTTTGAACTGCCTTTCCCAAGGTTTCTTACATTTTTTCCCTACAAGGTTTTTTTTTGGGAGTTTTTCCTTGTCTTCTTAGAGAGTCAAGGCTGGGGGGGCTGTCAAGTGGCAGGGCCTGTTAAAACCCATCGCGGCACTTCCTGTGTGATTTTGGGCTATACAAAAATAAACTGTATTGTATTGTATTGTATTCAATGTTTGGTGCAAAATTTGAGAAATGCTTGGTTGTGACATGCCCAAATCAGTGCTGTTGCAAAGCTACCTTTTCCCTGTGGCCAGAAACCAAAATGTTACCAACAATTTAATTTCATCTGGCAGGGCATGGCTTCTCTGTATAGAACAATCGATCACATAACGTACCAGAATATTATTCCATCAATGTAAAATCAATACTGTATAATTTTACAAGTTCATTGTTGTAGAGTGTTTCTTAAGCATCCCACCTTACAAGCAAGTTTGTGTCGACCTCTGACTGAATGCCATCTTCTGGGAGGTCCTAGCGAGTTAGGACTAATCACAAGCAGTTTCCTAACTTAATAAAATGCTTTTACTCCTACTCCTAACAAAAGGACTAAATTTGCATCACTCTGGAAATTTCTGAGCCAGTTATTTGAGATGCTTCATAAATATGGGTGAGGAAGAAGCCCAATCAAATCCTATTTGCAGTTGGTCTGTGGTGCTCTGCTATGCACTAAGCTGTATTTAAAATGCTGGATGCTTACAAACTATTTTTGTTCTGCTTGTTCTGCTGTGTATAAAGCAGACTCCATGGGATTCCCTAGTGCTATCCCTATGGCAAGCGAATCCTCAGCTGAACTTCCCTTGTGGTGGTGCCTTCAGAGAATTTTCCAGTAAACAGACCACACTATTTATTTATAAGCCATGTGCCAGCCCCTTGCTGATATTGGTGTACAAGGAGACTACAGAATTTTCCTTAGTAAGATGCTTCTTGAGAGCCTCTCACAAACATGTCTACCACATTACAAGTATATGTTACCCAACCCCATATATATTGTGCTTTCAGTAATCTATATTAGATAATTACTAATGGGATTTTTAAAACATTTTATGCTGTATTAATTCCACTTTGTTTGAAAAACAGTCGTGTTAAATTTTATTAGACTGCAGATGGAGTAACAAAGGATCGGAGATGCACAGATAACACAGTTTGTCAAGACCATCTGGACTCTTTGTAAAGCTATGCCAAAATTAAAGCTGGTAAGTGTTTCCTTTTCTGAAAAGCTGTTTTTCTCATTGTTTCAAGGTCATATTTCATCAAGGAATATCACAGTCATTAAACACTATCCTTAGAAGTACATTTTAATGATTGCATTTAGCAATTGTGGCATGTTTTTTAAACATTTTATACTAATATACTATTGATTTTATTACAATTGTTGATGTATACAGCATGGTAATCGCTTATAAAATAAAATTTTATAAAATGCCTATTTTTAGATAACTCATCCCTGTTATCAAACATGCCCTCTCTGTTTTTCAGTATTTCAGAAGTCTCTGATTTTATCTTCCGGTTGTAACAGATACTAACAGGATAACTATTAGAAAAAAAAAACAAGTCATTTAACTCGCAACATAATGAATGTCCATTCAACAAGGCCATGGAGAGGCTACTACATGTCAGCCCCTCAAAACCCATACTCTAGTGCATTTTTCTCATCATTGAGGGCCTTCTACAAATATACAGTAACTTTGCTTTGGCAATAACCGTAATTTCTACCAATGTTATACTCCTTAGTAGACATACAGTACCTTGAAAAATTATTCAACCCCCAATTCTCAATTGTTTTTCCACATAAATGATTAATGCAGACTGGGGTTTTTATTAGATTAAAATCAGGACTCTGGATGGGCATCCAGTCAGGGACATCCATTTTCTTCTTTTTAAGTTACTCTATTTATGGTCTGCCATGGGTCTCTGGGTCAGTGTCCTATTGAATGACAAATTTACTCACCAGTCTGAACTTTCTGGTAGAGTTTCCCCAGTATCTGTCCGTATTCTGCAGCATTCATATCCCCATCAAGCCTGAGCAGACTGCAAGTCCCTGCAAGTGAAGGCACAGAGCACTGCAACAACTCACAAGGCAAATTAGATCATACCACTCAGTAAATACAAAACTATCACATAGGAGGATACAAATTCATCAAAAAAAATTGAAACTATTTAACATAAATGAAATACAACAATACCTGTCCATTAGCTAACTATAGAACCATGTCCAGATTGCAGAAAAGGAGTCAGAGACAAGCCAGACACAATCAGAGTCCTGAGACCTCGGCCAACTATCGCCTTCACCCCACTGGCCATTCTATAGCTAAGGCAGTGCTGGACTGGCCAATCTGATGAAAAAACACTTCTACACGATGATTCAAGTATACCTTTATTTAAGATGTTAGCACACAAACAAACAATACCGTTTACCTTAAGTTAGTAACAATCATGAAATTATCCATCCATCCATTTTCCAACCCACTGAATCCGAACACAGGGTCTGCTGGAGCCAATCCCAGCCAACACAGGGCACAAGGCAGGAACCAATCCCGGGCAGAGTGCCAACCCACCGCAGGACACACACAAACACACCCACACTAGGGCCAGTTTAGAAATGCTAATCCACCTAACCTTTATGTCTTTGGACTGTGGGAGGAAACCCACACAGACACGGGGAGAACATGCAAACTCCACACAGGGAGGACCCGGGAAGCGAACCCAGGCCTCCTAATTGCGAGGCAGCAGCGCTACCACTGCACCACTGTGCCGCCCATCATGAAATTATATTAACATTAATATTACTACTATGAATACTAATAGTAACAGCACTGGGATGTAATGGGCACCCTGTCCTGGGCTGTTTTCTGCTTTACCCCCAGTGCTACCAGGTTAGACTTTGGTCCCCTGCACAACATAATTATTCAGCTTTCAGAATAATATGCTGATATAACAATAATGATTATTGTTATAATTTATGATAATTACATTAAGAAGTAAATAAAACATTTGTTATCAATTTCTTAGGCTTGAGCTAACTTCTGAAGAACAGATGTTAACATGGGCATGTGTACGCAATAGCTTCTCTGAAGACTGTAGGAAAAATATTGTCAGTCATTTTATTTGGTTTTAATCTTTCAACTCTGTGCAGATGAGACAAACAAGCCTGGTATTCATTGCTTCTCTCGCTACTGTAGGCCTTTAATGCTGTTAATTTCTTTGATAGAGTACATTGATTTTTGTGCCATAATATCATAGCTATCTCTTCTTAACCAAAATGCCTAGCTGTCAGATTTAGTTTGCAAACCATAAAGTGTTCAACTATTCTCGGCAGCGTCTGCAGGAGCACAGTGCAGCAAGCCATTACTGAGTAGCTTCATAACAGTCTAATATTGCACCTATTCAATTCAGGATTGTAAAGCACAATAGAAAGTAGTGAAGTCAGCTAAGAATGTTATAGACACCATGTATTGATTTGCCAACATTTTTGGCCTCACCTCAAATAGAAAGATAAACCTAGTGTCATATACTCATCAGTCTGTTTACCAAGTTCACCTGCCTTTTCCAGCTAATCCATTTCTCAAGAAGTGCAAGTGTTTAAACAATGTTATTTAATTAAGCCAAGCTGGTACCAAATAATCACATGTGTGCAATTCAGAGAGATGAAATAGGTTGTTCAAATGTGACATTATAGTGAGTGCCAGCTGTGACGGCGTGAGTGTATCAAAAAAACAACAAAACTACTGGGTGTTCGCAAGAATAACAGTGTCATGGAGTATCCATAAAAGGACACAAAACAAAAAAAAAATCTATTATAAATTGACACATGACTTGTCTTAAGTCAGTCAGCTAAAATCTGAGTACAACTGTAGAATCAAATTGGGGCATATCAGAGTGCATAACTTGTAGCACATCACTGATGGGTAAGGCAAACAAGCATTACACCCTGTTGAGTTCATATTCTGATAAAAACGGGCACACAGGAACCCCAGATGCTATTGGCTAGTTGAATTTAATAATCTGTGGCAATCAGTTTAGGACACAGTCACCTCTCATTTTAAAAAGTTAAATAATAAAAGCCATCTAAGAAATATAACTTGCAAAGGTACACTCCAGGTTCTCACATATTTGATATTAAGTTTATCATTTAGATAATATATATCTAAAAACAGGAAGCTACATCAATGAAACTGAACATTTTTCCTTTTATAACTTTATATATAAATATTTCCAATGTATAAATGTCTAAAGATTATATATTCTTTTCTCTTGACCCATGACTGTCAACCCATCCACCAATCAAACATTATTGTTAAATCTGCGGATGATACGACTGTCATTTGGCTTTTAACAGACAACAATGACGCTGCATATTGGGAAGAGGTTCAGAATCTGACAGCATGGTGCAACACCAACAAAATAATGGTCTTAAATACCAAAAAGACCAAAGAAGTTATTCTGGACTTTAGGACCACTAAAAAGACCAATCACAGTCCGATAACAATCAATGCAGATGCTGTGGAGAGAGTTTCCAGCTTTAAGTTTCTAGGAGTCACCATTTCAGAGTACCTGTTCTGGGCTGACAACAACTTTACTTTAATAGGCAAAGCACAACAACGCCTCTATTTTCTCAGGAAGCTAAGGAGAGCTGACCTCCCCCAGAAGATGCTGGTTAATTTCTATAGCTGCACTATAGAGAGCATCTTAACTAACTGCATGATGGTCTGGTTCAACAGCTGCACCAAGGCTGCTAAAGAAGCCCTGCAGCGAGTAGTAAAAACAGCAGAGGCCATTATTGGGACTGAACTGCCATCACTCAAACTCTCATGTAAGACTTGTTGTGTGAGAAGGGCCAAAAACATTCTCAAGGACAAAACTCACCCCGGAAATTCTTTGTTTGAGCTCCTCCCGTCAGGCTTTATGTCAATCCGTGTACGCACAAACACACTAAAAAATAGTTTTTTCTCATCTGCCATAAACTTTCTGAACTCTGAATCTCCTCAGTCTGAGATCATTTTTAATTGAACATGTGCAATAAGCTATATTGATAATGTGCAATACACTAATGTAATACAATATATAATATGTACTGTACTATTCATTAACAGGTGCAATAACAATTTATGCTGCTGTACTTTGAGCAATAATAATTTGCTCTGGTTACTTGATCACTTAACACTGTAGTGTATACGACATATTTGGAATTATTTTACTTTTCTTTAAATGCACCTTGGGACTGTCATAAAAAGTAATTTCGTTGTGTTATACAATGACAGTAATAGTGCTCGAACTTCTTATGTTTTGCTTCCATTTAAATATTGTAAAGTTGTTATTGTTGTGATTATATTATTACATTTATCATAATTTTGTATGCTCATTTAGTAGGTGTTTGCAATGGATACAGGTTCAGTATCAGCTTACTGTAAAATTAGTGGGTTTATATTCAATTTTCAATTTATATTAAATTATGCCAATTAGTGATTATATTCTTGACAGCACTTCAGTAATATTTATCTGACAGCTATTTTCTTTGTTATAATCCATTAATTTCTCAGGTCTTTTGGATGTTACTTATTTCATATTCATTAAATTATTTTGGTCTTAATTGCATTTTTAGAGTCTCTAATTAACTTAATAAATAAGCAAAACCTGTATCGTTCTGATGATTACATGTTTAATTGAACAATTGCTTTGGTGCATTGCAACATAAAGATGAAGGTATGCATTAATTTGCAAACATATTTGGATCATATGATTGTCACTGGCATTGTTTTTAAAAATTCTCATTATTGTTCACATAGACACAGGAAACAGAAACAATTAAAACTGTGACAGAGTGATGTCAGTTTCTTGTTATTCATTCTAGGATTTGAGGCTGTGATTTACCTGTAAAGAATGAAGATAAATCTTTACAATTACAACATTAGAAAGACAATTTTAAATATTCTAGGAAGAACATGTAAAATATGGCTTGTAGGAGAACATCAGGCTACACAGTTTTTTCCAATTCAATAAAATAAGGATAAGAAAATCTGGTGCTAGCAGTTTGTTAATGCCAATTTCCAATAAGGCAAAAATATTTAACACTTAAGAATAAAAAATACTTTTTATATAAAAAAATGAGATTTGAAATCATTCACTCTTTGGTAATATTCAAAATAACCCTTAAATCCTTAAAAGTATTTTTCATTTAGCATGCAAAGAAGAAACTGACAGGGCCAGCTGCAAGGAATGGCATAATCTTCAAAACTTTTTCTTACATAAATAAGTAACTGTAAAGATGTATGACTTATCTGAGATTATTGAGTATTTTGATGGCTCAAACTTACACTAGACACTTTTATTTTGTCAAACTTATAGGGAAAATCTAAATGCAAAAAATGGCCCTTTTCAAAATATCACCTTTTATTTAGAAGATAATACAAATAAATTTGATTATAACCTGGACTTGTGTTAGTGAGGCACACCTAATCCTGAATAACATCGAGGTATTTCCTTTACCATAAAGCCTGTTAGGATATACCTGAAGGAGTGATATTTCTTGAAATTTTCTTACTCAAAAAACATAAGAATATAAAACATTTCACAAGACCATTCAGTCTATCAGGTTCATTTTGTAAACCAAGTTCACCCAATATCTCAATATGACTTAATAATATGTTGAGGTTTCCATGTGAACTGCAAGAGTTGTTCACATAGAATGATGAAAAAAAAAAAAGACCGGTAAGGTGTACAATAAAAACAATTTTCCTCCTAGTTTTGCCCCCTCATATTATTCTTATCTTATTATCTTTGCATTGGCTTCCAATTCCAATTCTCATACTCACTTATAGAGCCCTGCATGGTCAAGCTCCTCAATACATTGTGGATCTCCTGCACCATTACACCTCTAGTCAAGCCCTGAGATCCAGCCAATAAGGTCTTCTTTCTGTCTCTCGCTCCAAGCTGAAGACGTGTGGGGATCGACTATTTCAATCTGTTGCTCCCAGACTGTGGAACAGTCTTCCTCCTGCCATGAAATCAGTGCATTGTGTTGAACAGTTTAAAGCCCAGCTTAAGACTTACCTTTTTACACAAGCTTTTGGGTAGTTTTTGACATTATATTTTCACTTTTAATTTTATTATAACTTATTTCTTCTTTTACTCTATTGCACAACACTTTCTGATGCCTGTCTGAGAAAAGCGATTTATAAATAAATTTTACTTACTACTTATTTACTAGTTTTGGGGAAAAAAACAATGGACTGATATTATTTTCTTATGCTTCTTAAATTAAAATTCAGCCAAATACTGTTATTGTTGCTAACCCAGCCACAGGAGATGCACAAACTAGTGTGTTTCATTGTGCCGGTCCCAAGCCTGGATAAATGTGGAGGGTTATGTCAGGAAGGGCATCTGGTGTAAAATTTAGCCAAATCAATATGCAGACAACAATACAAATTTCCATACCAGATCGGTCGAGCCCCGGGTTAACAAAGACCACCACCAGTAGGCCTACTGTTACCCAACAGGGTGCTGTTGGAAATTGGGCTACATTTGGCCGAAGAAGAAGAAGGAGAAGAAGAGGGGGGAGACATTTCTGGAGGCAGGAGGAGAGGAGAAAGGTAAAGAGAGTGGAACTGAGGGTAGGAACTTTGAATGTTGTCAGTATGACTGGTAAGGGGAGAGAGTTAGCAAATATGATGGAGAGAAGGAAGGCTGATATATTGTGCGTACAAGAGACTAAATGGAAGGAGAGTAAGGCCAGGTGGATCAGAGGTGGATTCAAATTGTTCTGTCATGGTGTGGACAGGAAGAGAAATGAAGTAGGGGTTATTCTGAAGGAACAGTATGTCAAAAGTGTTTTGGAGGTGAAAAGAGTAATGATTATGAAGCAGGAAATTGGACGTGTGATGATGAATGTTGCTAGTGCATATGCACCGCAAGTTGGGTGTGCAATGGATGAGAAAGAAGATTTTTGGAGTGAGTTGGATGAAGTGATGAACAGTGTACCTAAGGGACAGAAAGTGGCGATTGGAGCAGATTTCAATGGACATGTTGGTGAAGGGAACAGAGGAGATGAGGAGGTGATGGGCAGGTTTGGTGTCAAGGAGAGGAATGAAGAAGGTCAGAGGATAGTGGATTTTGCCAAAAGGATGGACATGGCTGTGGTGAATATATATTTTAAGAAGAAGGAGGAACATAGGGTTACGTATAAGAGTGGAGGAAGATGCACACAGGCAGATTACATCCTATGCAGAAGAGTCAATCTGATGGAGATTGAACACTGTAAAGTTTTGGCAGGGAAAAGTGTAGTTAAGCAGCATAGGATGGTGGTCTGTAGGATGACGCTGAAGATCAAGAAGAGGAAGAGAGTGAGGGCAGAGCTAAGGATCAAATGGTGGAAGTTAAAAAAGGAAGACTGCAAGGTTGAGTTTAGGGAGAAGGTGAGACAGGCACTGGGTGATAGTGAAGAATAATCAAACAGTTGGGAAACTACAGCAGATGTAGTAAGAGTGACAGCAAGAAGGGTGCTTGGTGTGACATCTGGACAGAGGAAGGAGGAAAAGGAAACCTGGTGGTGCAACGGGGAAGTACAGGAGAGTATACAGAGGAAGTGAATGGTACAGAAGAAGTGGGAGATGCAGAGAGTCAAGAGATACAGAAAGTAGACAAGAGTACGAGGAGATAAGGCGCAAGGTGAAGTGAGAGATCGCGAAGGCTAAAGAAAAGGCATATGATGAGTTGTATGAGAGGTTTGACACTAAAGAGGGAGAAAAGGACTACTATCGATTGGCTAGACAGAGGGAGTGAGCTGGGAAAGATGTGCAGCAGGTTAAGGTGATAAAGAATAAAGATGGAAACGTACTCACAATCGAGGAGAGTGTGTTGAGCAGATGGAAAGAGTACTTTGAGTGGCTGATGAATGAAGAGAACGAGAGAGAGAAGAGGTTGGATGAGTGACTCAGGAAGTGCAACGGATTAGAATGGAGGAAATGAGGACAGCTATGAAGAGGATGAAGAATAGAAAGGCCGTTGGTCCAGATGACATACCTGTGGAAGCATGGAGCTGTTTAGGAGAGATGACAGTGGAATTTTTAACCAGATTGTTTAATGGAATCTTGGAAAGTGAGAGGATGTCTGAGGAGTGGAGAAGAAGTGTACTGGTGCCGATATTTAAGAATAAGGGGGATGTGCAGGACTACAGTAACTACAGGGGAATAAAATTGATGAGCCACAGCATGAAGTTATGGGAAAGAGTAGTGGAAGCTAGGTTAAGAAGTGAGGTGATGATTAGTGACCAGCAGTATGGTTTCATGCCAAGAAAGAGCACCACAGATGCAATGTTTGCTCTGAGGATGTTGATAGAGAATTTTAGAGATGGCCAGAAGGAGTTGCATTGTGTCTTTGTGGACTTGGAGCAAGCATATGACAGGGTGCCTCAAGGCACCATCACCTTTAAGTAACTACTTTTAAAAGGACAAAATTAAACTCTGTGATAGAAATAGTAATATAGGGGCTTACTCTGTACATGTCACAATATAAATTTTATTACCAAATTCAAAGTATTTGAAAAATGAATTTGAGAAACTCATCTTTTTAACACAAACTACTATCCATCCATCCATCCATTTTCCAACCCGCTGAATCCGAACACAGGGTCACGGGGGTCTGCTGGAGCCAATCCCAGCCAACACAGGGCACAAGGCAGGAACCAATCCCAGGCAGGGTACCAACCCACCGCAGGACACACACAAACACACCCACACACCAAGCACACACTAGGGCCAATTTAGAACCACCAATCCAACTAACCTGCATGTCTTTGGACTGTGGGAGGAGACCCACGCAGACACGGGGAGAACATGCAAACTCCACGCAGGAGGGACCCGGGAAGCGAACCCGGGTCTCCTAACTGTGAGGCAGCAGCGCTTTCATTCATTCAAGAATCTACATATTCCAATAAACAGTCACAGGCAGCCAGAGGCTACATATTTGAACAGTAGAAGGCAAGAGTTGATCACAAATGAACTTTCAGTCTTTTCCAGGATGCACTTACTCATGGTCAATCCATCCTACACATTTTCCGAAAGTGTCTAAAGAAACCAGATTACAGTACCTGGAGACGGTACAGGGAACGATCCTTACCTTGTGAGGAGCACATTTCTAACAAAATAAAAATAATTGTTACTTTGGAGCAAAATGATATTTTAACTTGAAAAAGCACTATTAGCATCTCCCTACAGGTACGTAATAAATGGAACTTTAGAATTGCTTTTGTCTTTATAATATTTTAAAATAGATGAGCTTGTTTTGGAAGATGACAAATTGGTAACTGTCATTTTCTATTACTGACATCTGTATTTACTGAAACCATTGTAATGTTGCTCTCAGTAATTTAAAATGTTATTGCTTACATAATCACAGAGTAATGTCATATATATATTTTGTCTTTTCTTTAAAACATAGATCATATGACGAGAATAATTTCGTGAAAAGCATATTCTAGGAAAACAGGCAAATCTTTCTTAGAATTAAAAAATAATTTGTCAGTACAAAAAATGAACAAATAGGGAGACTTGATAAGACATTGGAAATTGATAGTCAGCATGATCTGTATATAAAAATGTAACATGACCTTTCGGTCTTTACATAAATTATCCCAGCATTAAAGTTGTGCATGCAGACTTCCGAAGCTTCTAAATAAGTAGCTACAATCAATCACAGAAATATGACAGGTGATGATTTCTTACCAAAGCCCATTATTTGTATGTTACTTTAGAGATGACATTTTTAGAACACAGTGTAAAAGTAATAGTTTTTCAATAGTGGCTTGGCGTAAGTACAGCCAGCAAAAATGGAAGAAGTGAGTGAAGATCCTGAAAATGCAAGACAATTACGCCCCATACTAATTGAAAGAATGACTAATAAATAAGTGATGGTAAGTGGATAGGACTCGACACATTTCAGCCATCCAGGTTTGTATCACTGCAAATAGTCGGACCGCACATATCTGCAAAGCAGAGGAAGTGTGCAAAAAGGAAACGTGGCCTGCTCTAAATATACTGTACACCCAAGTCCATCCATCCATCCATCCATTTTCCAACCCGCTGAATCTGAACACAGGGTCACGGGGCTCTGCTGGAGCCAATCCCAGCCAACACAGGGCACAAGACAAGAACCAATCCCAGGCAGGGTGCCAACCCACTGCAGACACCCAAGTCCTCATTTCTAATATATGCTGTACACTTGATGCTGCAAAATCATAGTAAAAATATATTTAAAGCAACAAATGTAGGGAATAATGTAAACAGGAATACATTTTGCACTCTGCTTGAGCACATTTTGAAACAGATTCACTAATAACTTTGTGCCAATGCATTGTGATCAAAATGAAGAAGCTTTCAGGGAAGGAAACACAAACAGACCTGGTAGTAATCTACAAATGCCAGTCCTCTGGCTGTGAAATCGTAGAGGTGAAGGTGAAGCAGCTGTCTGTCTCTGTAAAGCAGTCAGTGGCATCAAGGGCTTTAGGCATACACATCTCTTATAACTGGAGCATTTATCCAAATGTAATGAATTTGTTTTTAGTTTGAATAATGCTGAATGTCTTTCCAGATATAAAAGTTCTTCACCCTTAAAGAACAGATCTAGAAATGATGAGTCCACTTGGATTATATCAGACTTAATTTTATACGAGTATAATCCAGTTAGGGCTTATCATAAAAGAAATGGTGTAGAGGGTCATTTACAAGCTTTTAGAGATTTACCTCTTTTATGGAGCCTGACCCTCACAGCTTGTCTAATATTTCTTTATATTTAGCAAATGCAATCTGTCCTGGCTACTTACAGTATTCAAATGTGTCAGTGTGGAGTGTGCCCAGACTTTCAATAAATAATATTAAGATCTTTGATTTGTTAGAACAATAAATGCATTGCACCTCTCATTCTTCACCTATAGTAAACTGCAGAGGTGGTTTGTGGATTAATTAATTTCAGTTTAAATAGTCAATGTTTTATATAACACCACTATTACAAAACACTTAACTAAGAAAATAACATTAAGATTCAAGGGAACGTATGATATTTATGTAGATGCCCAAGGAAATTAAAGGAATGTGTCAAGACTAGGAGCTGGCTACAGTTACCTGGGCATCATGATAAAATTAAAAATGATCAGAGGAATTGAAAAGATATTAAAAACAGATAGACAGCAGATAGTGCTGAACATAGCAAAGTAATTCATTATGAGAAAAGTCAATTAAAATCACAAGTGAGGGAAAACTGTTTATCAGGTTTACACAGGAAGAGTGTGCAAAGCACACAAACCTAAAATGCCACATCTCAAACAGCAGAGCTAAGCACTGGGCCACCATGCTATTCCTCATATTAAGTATTTAAAATACAGTACTGTATATATAAGGGCGGCACGGTGGCGCAGTGGGTAGCACTGCTGCCTCGCAGTTAGGAGACCCGGGTTCGCTTCCTGGGTCCTCCCTTTGTGGAGTTTGCATGTTCTCCCCATGTCTGCATGGGTTTCCTCCGGGTGCTCCGGTTTTCTCCCACAGTCCAAAGACATGCAGGTTAGGTGCATTAGCGATCCTAAATTGTGCTTGTTGTTTGTGCGTATGCGCGCCCTGCCCAGGGTTTGTTTCCTGCCTGGCGCCCTGTGTTGGCTGGGATTGGCTCCAACTGACCCCCATGACCCTGTAGTTAGGATATAGCGGGTTGGATAATGGTTGGTTGTATATATAATTGCTGTCTAGCCTAACACGTTACTAAATTATTCTTGTTCAGTAGGCAAATCAACTACCTGCAGTAACCATCAATCAAAATTTCAAACCCACACCAAACAAATATATCTAGTTTTATTCTCTCTGCTCTCTAAAGGAAATTCTAATTAAATGAATTCTGAAGCAGAGATTCAGTTGCCGCCTCTTTGAAACTTTCATCAGTGAACAACACTTTCAAGGGACTAATCACAAGGTTTGTGTCCTTTCCATGCTTTCAATATGTGAAAGAATTAGGTTTGATTACATTAGGAAGACTTCATTTTAACAGTATAAAATTATAGTTATAGGCTAGCTAAGCAGCAAGGTAAGGTTTTAAAAATAAGATACAAGATTTCAAGTTCAACTTAAGTTCAAATTTCTTTATTGTCATCCCATCCAAATGCAGAATACAGGTGACTTCAGGACAACGGTGCAAATATACAACATGTAGTGCAACAAGACAATGTACACCATGTAGTGCAAGTACAACATGCAGTGTGAGTAGACAAGACAGTGTGCAGGGAAGTCACACGACAATGGTAGGACAAAGTGCAGCAGATCAGTTATAACCAGACAAGTAACAGCTTACCTGTGGCAACATTATTTTGTTAAAAAAGTGCAAAATAAGCAGATAACAAATGTTATCTGGAATGTTGTAACTGTTTACCACTCATAAAGTGCAATGTGTGCATTTTCTTTAGACAGTTTTCAAAGATGTAAATAATATAAAGTTCACAGTTCAACAGGGAGTAGTGGAGGTGCTAAGGCATTGAGGAGTTGGACAGCATTGGGGAGGAAACTGTTACACAGTTTAGATGATCTGGCTCAGATACCGCGATACCGTCAGCAAGATGGCAGGTGACTCTAGGAGTCTGTATGCAGGGTGTGAGGGGCTGGCCACAATGATGGATCCCTTACAGAGGCAGCATGTGCTGTAGGTGTCTTGTATGGAGCAGAGAGGCACACCGATGATGTCCTCAGCTGTGTTAGCAATCCTCTGTAATAACTTGCGATCGGCAGATTTGTCCATTGAGTTATTTTTATCAGAGTTAAAGTGAATAGAAATGAGGTCAGGATCACTCTTAGCCCCCACTGCAGGTTATTTCCAATTAACTAACTGAACTGAAAGGATGAGCTAAAGTAAAAAAAATTATTTATCCTTAGCAGTTTACATTATATCTTGCAGAAAGGGGCAATGTTTTCACTACACAGTAGAAGGCTTGCACAATGAGTGGTTTTACAATAATATAATAATTAATAATAATTAATAATAATAATAATTAATTTTAATAATAATAATTTTTTGCATATATATATCGCTTTTCTCACTACTCAAAGCACTCAGCAATTGCAGGTTAAGGGCCTTGCTTAAGGGCCCAACAGAGCAGAGTCTCTATTGGCATTGACGGGATTCGAACCGGCAACCTTCTGATTGCCAGTGCAGATCTCTAGCCTCAGAGCCACCACTCCGCCTAATATACAGGTGGAAGCTGGAATAAGAGCTGAAGGGTACAGGATATTGCAAATCTTTACCTCACAAAGCAGTGCTTCACAGAACAGGACCCTCAGCTATAAGTCGTGATGCAGGGTTCTAAGATGGTGAAAAGTCCTACTTTGGGATCTCTCAGTGGATTAATCTGGTTACAATTTATAGGCAAGCTGCAATCGGACGTTTTCTGAATTTTTGAAATCTCTGTATTTAAAATTTAATAGTAGCTTTTGGAAAATGACACAGTATAGGACTGGATGCTTATGGAGTGATGGTGTGCTGGTATCTTGTTTACCTTATTTGAATAGTTAACAAAAAATAGTAATGGTAAATGGTTATGCCAGCATTGCTGGGGAAGACAATGGTCTTTATGGTGTAGGTTAAAGGATTGTTGCTGCTGATTTTCTCATATAAATAAATTGTTTAAATATATCTCTATATATATAAAATCCAAAGTCTGTCTTTCTGTATGTCTGTACGCTTTTCACGAGAGAACTACTTAACAGATTTAGATTGGGTTATTTTCTATAATTTGCTTGAATATTCCAGATGATTTTGCAACTTCTCTCATTGCGCTAAGTATCACAGTTCACTTGCGGTACCAATTTATTTGCGTGAATCTGAGAGAGACGCAGCAGGCCAAGGGGAGGTAGGGGGTCCTTTCCTCAATTACACATCAGCCTTGAGACATATCTTACCTCCACTTAGTTAGTGATCGAGAGAACTACTTTACAGATTTAGATCGGGTTTTTTTCTGTAATTTGCTTGAACATTCCAGTTGATTTTTCAACTTCTCACATTGTGCTAAGAATCATAGTTTACTTGCAGGAGCGATATATTCGCTCTAATCCGAGACAAAGGCTGTGGAGTTAGGGGAGGGGGAAGCGTGACGTCAGGAGTGGGGAGCCCAGCAGGGCCCTCCTCACTGTCCTGTTTCACTACTATGTGGGTGGAGCTGCAGGGGATGGCTAGTAAATATATAAAAACTAGGGGGTTCGTCCCCTGCTCACTTCACTCACCAACCCCCCACAGCCTGCGCTATGCACCAGCCACTTTGCATCTCTGCCACTCGCATTGTGAAGAGGGGGGCTGAACGCACCCCACTGAGATGCAGTCGCTCCTCCAAAACCCTCTCTTAAACGGTAGTACAATGGGAAGCAAATATAGTTTTCTTTTTACCTCCTTTTTGCTCGATCAGCTGCTGGCTTGCTGCTGCTGCTGTGCAATGTGATCTTGCATGGTGTTTCGAACATTTAAAAACCTGTACAGCATCTGTCCTACTCTTTGTCTTTTATTTCCGGCCCCGGGTGTGGTTAAATCTCTTCACACAAAGTCTCGTCTCATGGGACATGCGTTCTTGATATTTTTTAGTTTATAATTTAAAAACGGAATAAGAATCTGAAAATCTAACAACATCACATTAAAGTTTGATAAATTCTGAAAAGAATGCTACCAAACATATATATGTAGGTTTTAAAATAAGCCAGATTTAAAATGTGACGAAAAATGTGACATAAAATCGTTGCACAAAATCATTGCACTTTTAGGCTTAGGATTTTATATATATTGAGTAGATGAATATATAAAAATATCAATATATACCAAATAAATCAAACATTACAAGTTGTAACTGCTTATAAAAATTAATCATAGCAAAAATACACTCAGATGTTTTTAAAAACATAAGGCCTGTGGGCATAGATGATAAGTCCAACCACAAAATAAGTGGGGGCGTCAGCTGAGCAAAGCATTGGGGTGACTGTGCTTTAAGTGTGTCCACAAACGTCTTGTATTTGACAATTCAGTGAGTGTCTGTTTGAAGCAATGCCAACAAACAGCCTCTTTTAGGTTTTCAGTCTCTCCTTCATCTTTAGATTTGAACCTGAAAGACTCCAAACTGCAGAAGTTACATGTTTTTGTTACTCTTTCATGTGGTTACTAACGATGCACAGTAAGTGTAACTGCATAAACTGTCCAATCATCACTCAGAAAAATGTTATCCTGTGAAATCAACTTTCAGAGGTTTTGGTCCATCTGGGTAGCATCTGTGACACTTATGGGTTATTTAGTGTTGTAGTGCTTGTTACACGTGGTTTCTTTATACCCCTGCTTATTTATTCACATTAACATTTTAATCACTACTAGTTGATGACATTTTACCAATGCAGGTCTTCTGATTCATTTTATAAATTTTACCCAACAAGAAGAGAAAACACCTGAAAGTCATATTTTACATAGCATGTCACCACTGTGAGCCGTTTAACCATCCACCAGTACAGGCTTACTATGATGTGTGTTGCTTTTGATCTAATACAGGAGTATGAATGCAGCAGTTTGTATAGAAAAGTCTCTTGTAACGGACAAATTAGAAAAATTTTTAGAAAATTCAAATCATTAACATTAGAATTACCAGAGTCTACGAAAAACTCATAGATCCAGCCCACCTTAAAACCATTCTCACCTCTCCGTCAGCGTCTTTTGTCTTCTAAATGTGTCGATTAAGACGAGCAGCAAGCAGCTGGCTATTCCATCCCCCACCATCGCAGAACGTTCACTGAGTTTTCCCAGCTCATGCCTTGTTTGATTATCTGGGAGTGACTGAACTGCTGGAGTTTTAGAGTGGAAATAATTGATTGTTATTTGGAACACACGCATTTCATGTGTGTTCCATTTCTACAGTAATCTGTGTAAACACATTGTTAAAACAGAAACTTTTTCATATTTTAGTAATAAATGTTACAAAACGTAGGCATAAACTATAGAATGTATAATGATAATTGAGTAGTTTTTGTTTTACCACCAATTCTGTTTTAGCTATAGATGGATGTCAGAAGAGAATAGCTGGCTTAATCAAGAAAGTAAAATATTAAATCACACTTTTAGGTTTATAATCATCGATTTGATGTAAACATGGCTAATTAACATTTTGCACTGTAATTTCTGTTTTATTTTTAAAATATTATTTATCAAAACATTTATAGATCCTGTTTTGTTTAAATGTTGTGTTCTGGGTTGTTTCTGTGGCTAAGATGCAGGTGTCACTACAAAGTAAGTGTGTGGTGGTATCACAGTGGCAATCTTAATTAAGCAAAAGCCTATCATGTTCTGATCATCTGAAATGTTTTTTCCTGAGAAAAGCTACATATGTTCTTAAAAAATGTGTTCTGTAATCGTCTGAAGGCACATATTGGAGCAGGACACTGTGAGAGAGAGAGAGAGGCAACCTGCTGTCCCACACATGGACTTGCATTTTAGAACATGTCTCGTCTGCAGGAAGATTGGAACTTTGGCATTGCTCTCCACAATAATTGATTCACAACTAAGAAACTAAGCTTGGCCAGTGGCACCATAGTGCAAATTCGTGGACTGGAACGTGTATTTAATAAATCTGAAATCTTTACTTTTCAAAATCTGTTTTGAAATCTGCCTGATGTTTGACTATGGCCTTGCTTTAGTTTTGTGCAGGTCACTAATACAAATAAATTCAACAAGGATTGTGTGAGCATAAAAGCATATATTCATAAATACAATACAGGAAGTCATCTACACCAATGATCAAAGTTTTGTTGACAATTTTACATAGAATGTTTAACAAAAAGCAATGTGATCTTGTTTACAAAGCTTTGATTGAACATATAGTGACCTTATATATAACTTTCAAAGTCATTTAATCTGAATTAGGATCACAGGGCCTGGGCCAATGCCGGCTACATAAAAAGCAAGGTCAGTGAGTACACTGATTATGACACATGTTGCAATTTAGAATTGACAATTAACCTGTGATGAAAACCACAGCACCTGATGAAGAGCCTGTACTAAAATGAGGATGCAGATTCCATACAAACAACTATCTGTTAATGGATGTGAGCCCAGTATATAAACATAACTTTGGTGGATTGGCCACTACATCAAAAAAACAGCAGACTCTAAATCACGTTTCCACTCCCAGTTGAGCCAACTCTAGGTGGAATTATCTCAACTACAGTACATCCTGAACAGGTTCTACCTTAAAAAAGGTCAAATCAGAATCAGCAGCTGGGAGATCCAGCCCTTAGTTCACTTCACCACGAGACTGTCCATCTCTCTCTGATGAAGTCTACACCAGATGACAAAGTAAACGGAACACAGATTTGGATGGAACCTTTATCATTATTTTTCCAGGGCCTTTAGCTCAAAGAACTCGTCATTCACCTATGGACACATATTGGTAATCTTGAAAGACAACATACTCATTTTAAATGCACTTTACCTGTATAATCTCAATATGAAGTCAGTGAAATGCAAGAGTTAATTTATGTCTAAATAGAACAAAGAATATCTCCCAGATTTCTCAGCAGTCCATCTGATAGAGTGCATAGAAATGTCTTTCAGCGCCATAGTAACTCAAGAAGAATGTCTTAATACTGTTTATTGAAGAATTTTCCTGCTCTTCTCCTGAAAGCAACATATAATTCTGTCATCAGAAGGATGGAAAAGATTAGAAGAGCCTGAATAAATGCATGTCAATGACATCATAACTTCAAAACATGCAGGTGTTTAGAATTCAATTTTTCAAAAAAAATCGTAATGCTTTCTATTTACATGCAGTGGAGTAGCAGTGTGGTGGTTAGTGCTGCTCTACTCATAGCTTCAAGGAACTGGGTTTAATTCCTGGCCTGCTTAGTTCCAGTTCTTCATTTGTCCACCTGTGTTTACTCCCACAGCCAAAAGCTGTGCATGTTAGGATAAATGGTGACTGAATTAGCGAGGTGTAAGGCAGAGTTATGTATAGGTAGACTGCACAGTAGACTGGTGTCTTATCCAAGGATTGATTCTTGCATCTCTCAATCACCAATTGACCACCCAGTGTTTGATCTAGGGTGGCACACAAAAATAGATGGATTGAATTACTTTGTTTTTCTGTAGGCCTCTGTCACAGCTCCAGAGATAATCCTAGCCCAGTCATGGCCTATTTACAGTATGATGTTCCTCCAGTGACCATGTGGCCTTTTTTGAGGTAAACCATTTTTCTCTCATATCCCAAATCCATGAAGGTTGAATTATTTGGGAACTCCAAGATGGACTGATGTGTCTATTCTTTAGTATACTGTCATTGCGGTCAAAGTTAATTCTTGGATTAGGTCAAGTGTGCCATCCAGTTGAGCATACATTCGTGCTCTTTTTGCGTTTTTGAACATTTTGTCTTTCTTTTCAATGTTATGTTTGGCTAGATGGCCATTTTCCATTAGTATGTCCTGGTTTAGGATAGAAGAGCTCATGTTTATGGGACACTGGGGCTGTTTTTGCAACAGATGGCACCTACCTATGATGGCTCTGATGTATCATTGAAGGATATAAGCAGAGTAACTAAGGACTGTTAATGTGACTGTTGACTCTGAGAAACTTGTCTTCTGGTTCTGTTGTGGGTTTGGATCAGATGGGCCTGTTCCTGTAAGTTTCTTCCAGTTTCCAAGTTACTTTTGATACTGTTAAAAAACTGTGCCCTCTGATACCTTGGTGTTCTTTCTTTTGAGTCAAGGGCTGCAATTTTCTGAGTTCTAATGATCTATTTGCTCCCCTTTGTTAATAGCCATTTTTCACCACCATGATAGTAATATACAGTACAATATTGAACACAATTTGTTCCAACACTGCTTTTAAATGGGGCGGGGGGGAGGGGGGTTAAATAATGCAGAAAAGTTGGGAAAAGTTGTTTGCATTAACTTTCAAGACCTAATTAACTTCCATTTCTACAGAAAAGTCATAGGTTGTTAACCTAAAAAAGGCTTTTTTGTATAACTAATTTTCTGGTAATCTAAACATTTTTTTACATGTGGCAGTCTACTAGTTACTTTTGTACCATTTCATATTATTCACTGGACTGGAACTGCTTATATTTTAATAAAAACTGGAAAAATTTGGACATTCTAAAACATTTGACTGGTAATGTATAGTGTGTAGTGGTGCATTGTACAAGAGCAGTGCGTCCCCCATCCACTAGTGCACAGCACCATTGCTTTGCTGCATTTGTACCGACTCCCATGGAGAATTGTAGTGTTTGTAGGAGTCTCTGCAGGAATACAGGTGTTCTGGAAATGTTTCCAAGCAAGCTGTAGTGGAACTGGAATTACTCCTGGGAAGAGCCTTGTATGAGCCTGCAGTTCCACAGTTAGACAAGCTGGGAGTTGTGAGAGGAGGAAAGGCAAGAGCTCACCTAGTGAGGAACATAAGAAGAAGGCCAGTGTGCTGAGGAAGAGAAAGGTTGGAAGGTAGGAAAAGAGTTTATAAAAGCCCTGTTATTGTTTAATTTCTCTATTTTTCTATTGTTCTCACTCTTCCTGTTATACCCTTCTTATTTTGATTTGTGCTAAATCTAACTAGACTGTAATGCTGTCTTTTGTGAGTATGGGGTTTTGCACCAGAGCTCCCCCATCTTGTCACCCACCATATGCAAACATTATAGCGTACAAAAGTTTGAAATCACCCAGAAACGTTGATTTTTTTTTATAGAAAGGGATGTTTTGTATCAAGTCACCATTAAATTAATTTTAAAATATAACCAAGATTTTATTAATGTTGCAAATAGCTTTTACTGTACTACTTTAAAGGACTGATTTTAATTTATAATTCGCATGTGAATGCAAACCCTCACTTTCAGCAGCCATTCCTTCAGTGTCCTAAGAGTAAACTGTCTTAATTCAACCTTAATTAATCAGTTTTAAATGTAGATCGGTTATTTGAGAAAACTCAGAAATTGTGTTAGCACAACTGAAACCTGCGGTGGTGTTCTGCGAAGCAAGTAATTGGTCTTTCTTGGGTTGTTGCAAGGTTACTGACATGACATGCCAGCGGTCAACTGAGGACCTGTAAGACATTTCTTTCTCAAACTACAGACTCTGATGTCCTTCTGCTCCTATGAATTTGTGCATCTGGGCCTTTCGTTTCTTTTTCTATCCTAGTTGAATCCAGTTTTCTCCCTTCTCTCACGGCATTAATAGACAACTTTGTATGAAATCTTCAATTTCTTGGCAATCTGTCACAAAGAAACACCTTCATTTTGTGAAACAGCGATGGACTGACCTGTTTCTTGAGAAAGCTGTGTACTTTTGACCATTTGGAACCCAGAATTGAGCTTCAGGAATGCCATTCTACTCTGTTGGGCCCCTGAGCAAGGCCCCTAACCTTAAAATTGCTCCAGGGGCACTGTACAATAAGTGACCCTGCACTCTGAAGTGTACCAAAAACCCAAAGAAAGACATTTCACACACTTTGTTGAACAGAATCACAGGCACTGTACATATCTACAGTATATAGCATATGATTTTACAGCAGAAACAGAAGCATGTTTGGAGAAATGCATATCAGTAAACTGAATACTGTACATATTGTTAAAAAAAATAAAAGAATGAAAAAGTGGCTTGATTTCCAGAGGCTAGAAATTAAGAAGCAAATTGCAGGGCTTAAGGGGGATTTGTGTAAGTAGTTGCAGAGTTGATTTTAACATGAAACAATGTATTGTTATATGCAGACAATTTTCTGAATTAGCAAAAGTCAAAGTCCTGCTCTGTGGTGGGCTGGCGCTCTGCCCGGGGTTTGTTCCTGCCTTGCACCCTGTGCTGGCTGGGATTGGCTCCAGCAGACCCCCGTGACCCTGTGTTAGGATATAGCAGGTTGGACGATGACTGACTGACTGACAAAGTCCTGCTGTGGGCTGCTATTTTTAAATGAATGTACTGAAAATAAATAATTTAGATGAAAATGTAATGAAAAGTAATTAAATTAGCGTATAACACTAAATGGTCTTTTTCTAATACTATAAGATATAAACAAGAAGTAGGTTATTGTTTATACCAAAATACATAGATTGCCCTACATTGCCTTTACCATACAGTCAAATATACCCAAAAGACACACGTATTGGTTATACATTCTTAAAAATAAAGGTGCCTGAGTGGTTCTTCAGAGCAGTGCCATAGGGGAATAATTTTTGAACCATCCACCTGAAGATTCCAGAAAGAACCTTTATTTATTTAGATCCGTGACAAGCTCCATAGGGTAAATAACCATGAACAAATGGTAACAGATCTGTGAAATACCAAAACACCAATACCATGATTTTAAAAGGACTCTTGCTGCATACAATAACACAGGCCAAGTCCAAGTTTTCTTAAGCCACACAACCTAGTAAAGAATTATAAAATGCCACTAAAGAACCATTATCTTTAAGAGTGTATATACTGTAAATATGAGTGTTTATATTCTATAATCAAAGAATGAGTTTAGTCTAAATGTATCCACAATATATTTATTGGTTTTAATAATTTATTAAAACATAATAATGTACATACTTCAGTTTAAATTGCCTTTAAATTTTTATGTGATAAAAATTATCATGAAACTGAGATTACTGGTTATTTGTAGACATTAATTCTGCTTGTATTAAAGAATGATATACGGTGTCTCTTTAGCTGCAAAATTGCTTCTTTCTTTAAGATAACTGACTAATCCATTCTAATTAAATACTGGAAATTTCTCCACAAATGAAAAATCAATAGCTATGTAATGCTGCCTTGTTTAATAATGAAATGAAACAGGTTATGATGATTTTATGCTTAATATCACCTGGTTAAGGCCATAAAAAGGAGCATTACCAGTTCACATTCAGACAGAAGCAGCAAGGCATCTCGTGTGAATAGATGAGTGCTGCATAAAATGAGATTACATTTCAGTGTTTGAGTTGAATGGAACATTTCTCACATTTTTTACTGTTCTCATTCTACTTTGATATTCCTGTGAAATTTGATATTTAGGCAAACGACTGGAACTGCTTCATAAACCCAGTAAGTGGCAGGCAATAGGAAATTGGATCAGAATAAGAGTTTACAGCTGTTTAAAAGTCATATTAAGCTCTAATACCAGTTTAATGTATAAATTGTAAAAATCCTAAATTACACTGCTCATCAAAAAATAGTTATTTCTAGTGATGAAAGGCTTGGTATGATTTGATACTCTGACCAATTCTAGAAAGAAGCAAATCACACAGCAAAATGATGGGGCATAGTATGTGGGGTAAATTGTAAATCTGATCAGCTACAGTAGTTTTTCCTTTGAACTACATCTTTATATAAAACGAAAAAGTTGCAGGAAGAGAAATTAAAGTAATTTGTAACAAAAACTCAGGCATTGGATGGAAAATATGCATTTTCTAAAAATGTTTTTTTTTCCAGGTTTATCACATAGAACACTAAAGAAAAAAAATGTGAATGTGAGTTTCTAAAGTCACGGAGTCTTGTTATCACAGATGAAAAGCCTGCATCCAAATCCCTGTGGTTTCACGCTGATGTTTTTTACTCCCTTGACTACTAACAAGTCAATCACTGTGAAATATCTTTGAAAAATATGTGCATAATAAACACATATATTTAAAAGGTGACCATTACCAAGTGGCAGCTGAAAGACATAACCAACATTTTTGTTGGAAAAAAAATCTACATGTGAGTTTTTTTGTACAGTGCCTTAGATCAAGAGATGCTAAGTAATGAAAAACTCTTGCAGTCTTGCTAGCACACATTTCACAGAAGAATTAATGCTTTCTTCTTGCACTGCTATAAGCGCATATTCAAAAAGTGTGTTATGTGTTTTTCCGCTTTCAAATAAAATGCATTTACAATAGAAAACAACAGGAACAATACAGGAACACTTGAAAATGAAAATAAGGGTACAGGGACTTGCTGTAGGACATTTACTAGTCACTTATTGTGTATAATACAAAGAAAGGAAGTTTTTGGTAAGGTTTGTTTATATAGCAGTAACTATAAATAAGTAAATTTATAAATAAATAAATATAAATGTATAGTTATAAGTAACTATAAATGCAGTGATGACATCCTCTATTGTAATGTGTTACCAATGGGTTAGGCACCTAATAGCAGAAGTCAGAGTGCAGCTCTTATCAAGATTTCATCATCATCACCTTTCATCCATGTTTGCTGGTGGCAGTTACAGTGGCAAAATACTGAGCCAGAGAACCGGGCCACCCTATCTTAAGTAATTTTTTTCATCTCCTTTTCCAGATGTTCTTAGTGCATTTGAAAAATATTAAACCTTCAGAGAGAAGTGGGAGTTCACTGATAATAAAACAGTAGACCGAAAATATTCACATATAAAGTGGTGGAAATATGTATTGTTGTTTGTTACAACATTCAGGAAGATGGTGGTGAAGTTCCAGTCCACAGTATTCTTTGCAGACATAAATTAACAGAGCAAAAAGTTAGAGTTTTTTGTTTCATTTAATTTAATAAATTAGCTTTTGTTTTGTTTCTCAGCTCTCTGGTATAGAACACTCTGTATCTAGTGAATTACAGTCTGACTTATTGCTACAATTTTTTCCATCATGTTCTCTCTGCTATAAGCATTCTTCATTTTCTCTTCATTTTAGCTATGCTCTGTGTTGTTTTCCTGCTCATTCTTAAGTTCAGTGGTGTGGTACTGACTTTGTGAACTGCTATATAAAACATAAATTGATTGACAAACTCAGAAATTAGCAGTTCTAGTAGAAAAGGTATAAATGCAGAATGTTAAAAATTTCATTTCTTGAGTATAAAAGGAAAGCATTCGTCTATCCATTTTATGAAACTGCCTAGTCCAATTTCTTTTTCTTTTTTTAATTGTGAAGGGAAAGAAATATATTGCTAAAATCATCATGAAGAATCGATAACGACTGTATTTTCCATAAAGATCAGCCATACTAATTCTAAGCTTATTCTCTTAAACTCCTGTCCTTATCACTGTCTATGTGGAGTTTGCACACTCTTCTCCTGTTTGTGTGTGTTCACAATTACACTTCATCCACATCTTAATGTTGTTCATTGTACATTAAGTAAAATCTTGAAGTGGGGAGTATGTTTGTGTATGAGTGTGCATTACGGTTAACAGTAAGAAAAACTAGTAATCAATATGTCATTGTGATTAGGGCTTTTAAATGACCTTAAAAATATTCTTATTTTTAGATTTCTGCATTAAGATTCACATTTTTGAGTGTTGTTTCTTCACTGTTAAAAAAAAAATAATAATGTCAAAGACATTTCAGATTTATTGCTTCTTAATATAATGGTCTGCAAGGTTCTATATCCTTTCCGAAAATGGTTTTTGATTTGAGTGCAAAACCAGTTATGCATCCGCAGTTCATCATCGACTCCGAGTTTTAAAGTTGTTACTGGTCTGTTACTGGTGTGTATGATGGCCCTAGCTTCTTTCTGCTTGTCTTCAGTTGTTGAAGTGATGCACATCACCCAAGCACTCTGTATCCATCACATCTTTCTGACCATGGAAGCATCTTCGTATACACATCCTCGTGGTAACTCATCATCTCCATACTGAGTGCTGTCAAGTTTTCTTCACCTTCCTAAGTCAGAAATATAGAGAACAATAATGTCTGGAAAACATCTGTATTTAAATCACATAGAGATCTGTACATAGACAACGTCTTCGCATCCTACAAACAATTACACTCCAAATTGGCACGTAGGCTTATCTTGCTCAACTGGAAGAATCCTAACTCTCCTATTTTAATTCTGTGGGTAACTGATGTTATATATTATTTGAAATTGGAAAAAAAAACAAATTCTCACTTAGAGGATCTGTACAAACGTTTTCAAAACCTGGCAGGATCTAATCAATAACATTTTAGAATAAGCATTTAAATTGAGGAAGCATATTCTCTCCCCTATTTTTCATTCTATTTATTTTTATTCATTATCGGTTTACTTATTTTTAATAGTTTGAAGTTTTACTCTGTTGGCCTAGCTCTCTGTCTCTGTCTGGGTTAATTTCTTTCAGATTTTCTTAAATTTGACTTTCTTGTATGGAATGTTATTTGATTTTAATAAGATCAATAAAATACTTAAAAAAAAGAAATATAGAGAAAAACTGAGGGAAAAAAGGCAACAAAATATGGATGCCTCAAAGTATATTCCTCTCTCTTTTCATGAGCAGAACTTCTGAAGTCTCTGAAGAACCCAACAATGTTCCAGAATGAAAGAAGCACCACTTCCATTCGTTGGTCTCTAGTAAAATATATAAGTAAGGGGGAGACCTGAAAAATTCAATTAATTTCTGGACAACAAAATAAAAAGAACTGACAATGCAGATGAATGTGGCAAGACAGTAGAGGGACCCTGTCCCTGTTAACTAGGGACAAAGATGTTGCAACTCAAAAAAACATTGAAAACCTTTACTTTGTTACAAGTACTATATTGAGAGCTCATTTATCCAAGAGGGTGATAACTTCTTTAACTGCCTATTGCTTCTGAATACTATTTTGGGACAATTACTGAAAATTAAATGCATCCTAGAGTTTGGGGAAAGGAATTCTTCATAAATGATGTTTTGTCTTGGTAGAGTATTAGATTGCTCTACTTTCCCCTTTTGTATTAGTATGTAGCCTTTGTCAGAATGCCTCAAATCTCAGACTTACCACTGTTTATAAGGTATTATAGTATATAACTTCTCCCCACCTTCCCTATCTATAACCTAAGGCAATTAGGTGTAGTAAAAAGACAAGCAGGAGTTAAGTTACACATAAAATAATGTATTATTGATAATATTAATAAATAATAACAATATGCAAAGTACATTTGAATATTGGCAACCATACAACCTGATTAAATGCTGATGTGTAGTTTCAGGCGGCACACAGACTTGTTAGTTACTTAAAATGTCTCTAGTTAAGGCATCATTGGAGGTCAGCTGTCTTCAGAATAGGCCGCCTACCTGTCTCAATATGACTGCCGAGCTGTGCTCTTCATTGTGTTGTCCTTTTCAGTTCATGCATCAGTTGGTAAAAGAGAGAGAGTGAGGGAGTGAGCAAATTTATAGATTCTCTGTCCAACCCCTAGAGTCAATAGGCATCATAGTACTTAAAGGCTTTTGATACAAGCCAGTTCCAAACAGCCATACTTCAGACCAATGGGGGAATAGAACACCTTCACACCTGCCCCCAAAATCATATGTTAAGGTAAAGCTTGGCGGTTAGGCAGCCTGACTAAGTTCAGAGAAACATTAGCCAAACTTGTTTAAGGCACTTCCACCCAACTCTGTCCTAAAATTCACAGAGACCCATTCCTGAAAGAGGTGGTGGGGGGTAGGGGGGGTTGTAAACATGAATGTTTCTCACTAATGTAACACTAATATTACATTGCTTTGCCTAAGTTACAAATAAAGACATTCAAAATATTTATCAACTTATATGCAAAAGCTCTCATCATAACAAATGATCTGTAGTTTTGGCATACTGAAAAACTCTTTTCTATTCATGGTGGGGAAGTATCTGATCATTTTATCTCTTTTAACATTTTCCTCTTATATCAATTGCACAACACCCCTTTGATATTCTTTGATGCAAACTGATAGATGGTCAACCATGTTCACCACTCAGTAGCAACTCACAAACTGACAGTATGATCAACCACAGCACAATGGCAGCAAGCAAAAAAGTGGAGAAACCCAAGAAAAAAACATGATATTTTTTTCTGTTGTACTTGAAGTCAAGTGCTGTATGATTTTGAGTCATGATTTGGGTGCTGTGATAGAAGGTCCTTTTAAGTGTAACACACACAAGGGTACAAACAACTAAACACAAAAATCAGGATGCAAGATTTTATTATGCACTTGCTGTGTAAGCCCATGCTGTAAATAGCCCGGGGTCCTAGAAACTATTAAAATTGTCAGAAAAAAAATTGAAATGTTGAGATGTCAGGTAATTGAAAGGAACTGCTCTGGGCGTCTCTCTCCTAGGTTTCATTTTCCCAATGTGCTCGTCTCGCTTGCATAAGAGTTTCTCTCGTTTTCGGCGGTTTTACTTTGGCAACAGAGTTGCTTTCTTCTTCTGACTTGTTAACTTGGGGCCACCTTGCCGGCTCTCTGAGCTTGCTGTAGTCGCCTCACACTTCCGGGCCAGACAGACATACACACACACTTCCATGCGTAGATGTTTATTATTATGTATTATTTTTTGTTACCAAAATGTTCAATTCAGAGAAAGATGCATGAACTTAAATATGAGCAAATTTTTGTAAAGTACATTGAAGTAAGGTAATAAAAACAGCAACTCCCACATCCTGCTGACTGTCTATCTGTTGCAATGTTGTAACATTTGATTGCCATGTTTCCTTTGGATGTCTTTTCTTCAGACCAAGTCACCTGGGCACAGCTTGAAATCAAAGAACACTCACCCATATTTCTATCTTCACTGCTGTTTTCTTTATGAAGATGGTGGTAATGATGTGGAAGTCAAATGAGCAAAGGTGCACCAGCATCAAAAGTCAAAGAAAGAGCTACTTTTCTCTGTTGTTTAAGAGCGTTCAATCCCTCGCAACATATTTTGAGGACTACAAGCCAATAAAAGTGGCTGCAAAAAAAAAATAGGTCTCAGTTTGTGCACTTTATAAAATGCAATAGGCTGGTATCTCATCCAGGGTTGGTTCCTGATGTACTTAATGGTGCTGAGATTATTGAGAGAATAGGTAATAAAGATATTTTTTTCTTTCTAACTAATAGTGTGAAATGGTTAGAAAGAAAAGATGTCAGAGCTATATGGGAAAGAAATGGAAGAACAAGCCTGAATAGTTAGTTAGAGAGGTTACATTTAAACCCAGCAGGTCACATTCTACCGCTCATTCATAGTGTGACTCTTAGTAAATCATCCCAGCATTTTCTTTCTTGTAAATCGAATTTAACATTTGAAACCCACCAATATATATGATGTATCAAGTAAAGAGTGACTCATAAAATAAAGCTTGCAGTAAGCAGCCTGAAATTGTTTTAAAAGTAAACCATTAAAATGACAGAAATTAATGATTCACTTCATTACATAATGGAAGAGTCTGAAAAATGAAGTTATGTATTTCTGTTATCCAGTACTCTTTGTTCCTTTTTACTCTAGCACACTAATGGAAGAATGTGCCACAGTAGTACAAAACAAAAAGAATGTCATTATTTTCTTTTCTGAAACATGTATTTCTTCATTGTGAATTCAAGCCATCTGCATCTGTGCTCTGTAAGCTAATAAGAAAAAAACAGCTGTACCATTTTTACTGCCATCACGACACTTTTACCGAGATATTCAGAAATATACTGAGTTCACATAAGACACTAAAATATGCAGTAGGCCTTTGCATTATGCACTTTTATTGTTCCATGGTTTATAATGGCCTCCTCCTCTTCCATTCCCCTTGAGGATGAAACACAATTTTATATGCAAGTACTTAAAGAATTTCAGTGTACTCTGTACATGTGACAATAATAACCCTATAAACCTACCTTCATACTGTATGTCCTTTAACCTTTGAATTCACATGAGGTGTATTTTAATGTGTTGTATAGGCCCAAAATCTGAAACTAAGTGATGGTATCTTCATCCTAACAACAAAGCCATTAGCTGGGATACTTACAGGGTTAATTACATTATGAGTTCACACACTGCAGAATCTACTGTGATTGATTATTGTATTAAGAATTTATAATTTAAGATTTTCTTTAATTAATTAGGATTAATTATTTATGTTCAATAGGTTTGGGTTCCAGTGGTATGAAGGAACTGGCCATTATATAGATGCTGTGAAACAGAAGAACTGCATCTGCCTAAATAAGGCTGTATTTTTAAGTGTGGGAGAGGATAAATCACAACATTTCAAATCGGTCTCAACAGAAACAATTTTCACTCTGTCATGGGTTCAAAAGGTGGCTAT